>NC_143025.1:18635000-18935000 GCF_057628025.1 Oncorhynchus mykiss
ACCATAGTCCCTGTGCCCAAGCACACAAAGGCAACCTGCCTAAATGACTACAGACCCGTAGCACTCACGTCCGTAGCCATGAAGTGCTTTGAAAGGCTGGTCATGGCTCACATCAACACCATTATCCCAGAAACCCTAGACCCACTCCAATTTGCATACCGCACAAACAGATCCACAGATGATGCAATCTCTATTGCACTCCATACTGCCCTTTCCCACCTGGACAAAAGGAACACCTTTGTGAGAATGCTGTTCATTGACTACAGCTCAGTGTTCAACACCATAGTACCCTCAAAGCTCATTACCAAGCTAAGGAACCTGGGACTAAACACCTCCCTCTGCAACTGGATCCTGGACTTCCTGATGGGCCGCCCCCAGGTGGTAAGGGTAGTCAGCAGCACATCTGCCACGCTGATCCTCAACACTGGAGCTCCCCAGGGGTGCGTGCTCAGTCCCCTCCTGTACTCCCTGTTCACCCACGACTGCATGGCCAGGCATGACTCCAACACCATCATTACGTTTGCTGACGAGACAACAACGACAATGACGAGACAGCCTACAAGGAGGAGGTCAGAAACCTGGCCGGGTGGTGCCAGAATAACAACCTATCCCTTAACGTAACCAAGACTAAGGAGATCATTGTGGACTACAGGAAAAGGAGCACCGAGCATTCTCATCGACTGGGCTGTAGTGGAGCAGATTGAGAGCTTCAAATTCCTTGGTGTCCACATCAACAACAAACTAGATCGGTCTAAACACACCAAGACAGTTGTGAAGAGGGCACGACAAAGTCTATTCCCCCTCAGGAAACTAAAAAGATTTGGCATGGGTCCTGAGATCCTGAAAAGGTTCTACAGCTGAAACATTGACAGCATCAACTGGTTGCATCACTGCCTGGTACGGCAATTGCTCTGCCTCCTACAGCAAGGCACTACAGAGGGTAGTGCGTACGGCCCAGTACATCACTCGGGCAAAGCTGCCTGCCATCCAGGACCTCTACACCAGGCGGTGTCAGAGGAAGACCCTAAAAATTGTCAAAGAACCCAGCCACCCGAGTCATAGACTGTTCTCTGCATGGCAAGCAGTACCGGAGTGCCAAGTCTAGGACAAAAAGGCTTCTCAACAGTTTTTACCCACAAGCCATAAGACTCCTGAACAGGTAATCAAATGGCTACCTGGACTATTTGCATTGTGTGCCCCCCCCCAATCCCTCTTTTACGCTGCTGCTACTCTCTGTTTATCATATATGCATAGTCACTTTAACTATACATTCATGTACATACTACCTAAATTGGCCCGACCAACCAGTGCTCCCACACAATGGCTAACCGGGCTATCTGCATTGTGTCCCACCACCCGCCAACCCCTCTTTTTACGCTTCTGTTACTCTTTGTTCATCAGATATGCATAGTCAATTTAACGATACCTACATGTACATACTACCTCAATAAGCCTGACTAACAGGTGTCTGTTTATAGCCTTGCTACTCTTTTTTCAAATGTCTTTTTACTGTTGTTTTATTTCTTTACTTACCTACCTACACACACACACACACACACACACACACACACACACCTTTTTTTCGCACCATTGGATAGAGCCTGTAAGTAAGCATCTGTTGTTTTCGGCGCACGTGACAAATAAACTTTGATTTGATTTAACATCGATGAATTATTGCAATAATGAAGCTAGTCGACAAACTACCCCTAGATGATTAGTTGAGAGCACAACGAGTGCATTTGAGCCACAGCATTTTATAGCAAAGTTCATCCTCCTGAATGTTCAAGACAAACAACAGATGTATGGAATGAGCCACACGGTTAGGATTTGTATGAAAGATGCTGTAAAGACTGTTCTCGTTGAGGGTAGAAACCAGGGTCTGGCCAAGGTTCCTCTCATAATTATCCATACCCAAGCAATCTCCCTCTGGTACCTTCCAGTCAGACAGGAGAAATCTCCCCCTGGTACCTTCCAGTCAGACCCGAGAAATCTCCCTCTGGTACCTTCCAGTCAGACTGGAGAAATCTCCCTCTGGTACCTTCCAGTCAGACAGGAGAAATCTCCCTCTGGTACCTTGCAGTCAGACTGGAGAAATCTCCCTCTGGTACCTTCCAGTCAGACAGGAGAAATCTCCCTCTGGTACCTTCCAGTCAGACTGGAGAAATCTCCCTCTGGTACCTTCCAGTCAGACAGGAGAAATCTCCCTCTGGTACCTTCCAGTCAGACTGTAGAAATCTCCCTATGGTACCTTCCAGTCAGACAAGAGAAATCTCCCTCTGGTACCTTCCAGTCAGACAGGAGAAATCTCCCTCTGGTACCTTCCAGTAAGACAAGAGAAATCTCCCTCTGGTACCTTCCAGTCAGACCCGAGAAATCTCCCTCTGGTACCTTCCAGTCAGACAGGAGAAATCTCCTTCACATGAATGGAATGTGGCTGGTTCAGTTTATCACCTAAGGCATCGTACATCTACTGTCAGCATGAAGCCCCAGAGGCCCACTCTCAGTTCACACAGACACAATATAGTTCTAACAAACCCCTATCCTGTTACATAAACAACCATTTGATGCAATAACAGTATTAAACATAATGTTGTAATTTCACCCACAACAATAAACACTACTGTATACAGTACACAATTACACACACACAGACCAGTGATGTGAGCGGTTTGATCACCACAAGCTGCCATGTCCACATGTTTATCACAACACCCCTACACACTTCTCTCTGTAGCCACAGAGGACCCTGAGATGATGGTAGCATACTGTACGCACCTGGACAGCTGTAAGAGCATCTCCCACTGTCTAGACAAACCTAACCACACACACTCTCCCCTCCCCGGGGCACTTTCCCTCTCTCTCTATCTTTCTCTCTCTCACTATCATTCTCTCTCCTTCCCTCTCTCTCCATCTTTCTCTCTCCTTCCCTCTCTCTCCATCTTTCTCTCTCTTTCCCTCTCTTTCCTTCTTTCTCTCTCTCTCTGTCTTTCGCTCTCTTTCTTTCTCTATCTGTCTTTCTCGTTCCCTCTCTCATTATCTTACTCTCTCTTTCCGTCTATCTTTCTCTCTCTTTCACTCTCTCTCTCTCTGTCTCTCTCTTTCCATCTTTCTCTCTATCTGTCTCTCTCTTTCCATCTTTCTCTCTATCTGTCTCTCTCTTTCCATCTTTCTCTCTCTGTCTCTCTCTTTCCATCTTTCTCTCTCTCTTTCCCTCTCAATCTTTCTCTCTTTTCCCCACTCTATATCTGTCTCTCTCTTTCCCTCTCTCTATCTATCTTTCCCTTTCCCTCCATCTTTCTCTCTATTTTCCCTCTATCTTTCTTCTCTCTTTCCCTTTATCTTTCCCTCTCTCTCTCCCTGTCTCTCTATCTTTCTCTCTCTTTCCCTCTCTATCTGTCTCTCTTTCCCTCTCTCTCTGTCTCTGTCTTTCCCCTCTATCTTTCTATCTTTTTCTCGCTTGCCCTCTCTATCTGTCTCTCTTTCCCTCTCTATCTGTCTCTCTTTCCCTCTCTCTCTGTCTCTGTCTTTCCCCTCTATCTTTCTATCTTTTTCTCGCTTGCCCTCTCTACCTGTCTCTCTTTCCCTCTCTATCTGTCTCTCTTTCCCTCTCTCTCTGTCTCTGTCTTTCCCCTCTATCTTTCTATCTTTTTCTTGCTTGCCCTCTCTACCTGTCTCTCTTTCCCTCTCTATCTGTCTCTCTTTCCCTCTCTCTCTGTCTCTGTCTTTCCCCTCTATCTTTCTATCTTTTTCTTGCTTGCCCTCTCTATCTTTCTATCTCTTTCCCTCTATTTATCTCTCTTTCCCTCTCTCACTGCACCACATATATTTAGTTTCTAGCCCAGTCCAGCCATCAGGGTGTGCTACTAATTTCTGCCGCAAATGTCTTCCTGGGAACTCAGGACATTGTGGTGAGCAATTCCTGATGAGCCCATGAAAGGCCAGATAGCATTATGAGGGAGTGTGTGCAGGCAGAGAAGAGGGTAATGGTGGGCCTGAAACACAGTCACCTGTAAGGGTTCTTGTATACACCTTGAATATGTACTATTCATTCATGTTGACTATCTGCTTATGCACTGTCTATATTGATTTGGTTTCACATTGATCAGATGGCAATCACATGACACACCTTTAAGTGGGGGGACAGCCGGCAGTGAAGGAGTTAACGACGATCATAACTCCTCTCCTGGGGGATCCTAGTTTACATTCATTACACCATAGCCCCGGGCAAACTGCATATCAAGCAGTATTACAAACAACCAACTGGCATATCTACTTACCATCAGCGCAGAGTGGCGGGTTGTTTCTAAAAGAAGGCTGGATGGCTGTTTGACTGTCTGGCTGGTGAGAGGCCGCTGAGCAGAGAGAAGCTTTTCCAGCCCACAGAACACACAACCCACAATGCACTTCACACAGCCATCCTGCTACACTGCTGCATATCTACTACACACATGTTCTCTCTGTTTCCATCTCTCCCTTCATCATTCCCCTCTATCTCTCTCTCTCCTTTTCTTTCCATGGCCCTGCCTCTCAGTGGTGACTCGTCATTCAGGGCAGGTGGGGCTGTTTTGAGCACCAAACTTTTAGGTAAAAAATAATAATAATATTGCTTTTTGGGGGGGGGGGGGGGGGGCTTGCCTGTTTTGCTTGTTATTTTGCCATTAATACGTGTCACATATCAGTTTGCAAACAATGTCAACATAAAAAA
Organism: Oncorhynchus mykiss; assembly: GCF_057628025.1. NCBI lineage: Eukaryota > Metazoa > Chordata > Actinopteri > Salmoniformes > Salmonidae > Oncorhynchus > Oncorhynchus mykiss. The sequence goes on from NC_143025.1 coordinate 18,639,706, forward strand.
TGTAGGCCCTAACAGTTTGTGGGCACCGTTTGTCACTGTTAGAGTGCAATTCATGTATTGTTTAGTGTTGTGTCGTGTATTGGCTTTGCTGGCATGCATCTCACATTTTTTTTTTGCCCCACCAAGACTTACATGCTAAAATTGCCACTGGGGCCTACATAAAGCTGTCCCAACAGCAGAGTCCCAACATCTTACCACTGCTACACCTGGCTTTCAGTGGAGCCTTGTCTGGCAGCCAAACAGTTCGTTCAGTATCATTTACTACCTTTTAAGAAACATAGCTGATATGGCAGACTTGCATAAACAAATGTGGTTTCTAGTTACAATAGAGATGTACAAACTATGGCATAAGGGGACGACAAGCGGATAAGAGGTAATCCGTAATTTCGATTAAGACATTAATGAGCGAGCTAGGACGGACGTAGTCAATATAACTATTTGTTCAGCACTTTTGAAATGTACAGCGACAGAATTCAGAAAATGTACCGTTCTTACAGTGTAGAACAAGTCAGAACTGTAGGATAAATAACAGGTTTTAGGCTATTTGTGCACCACCAAGTTAGAACAGTAGGCGAAATTAAGAGGTGAAAATAGAGCAAATTATTAGGGTGAGGCACATTGAACGGCATTTGGGTCGTTGCGTGTCAAAAAAGATACACGTCATATAACACTATTTGATGTGTTAAATGAGCTTTTAATTTGACACGTCAAATAACACAATTATATTATAGAATGTTGTGTGTTCTGAATTTGCATGTGCAATCCAAGCACCACCAATACTATCAGTAGCACTGTCAAAGCTGTATAAAAAAGTAGCCAAACAAGCACTCACCGGACCACGAACAATGTGTTTATAATACCGCCTTGGTGAAAATACACCAAATTATTAGGGTGAGGCACATGGGCTACTGACAGCTTACTACACAACATACACTTAGTATTACTTTCAGAGCTACAGTATACATTTCTCTCTTGCATATTACATAATTTATGCAGCAGCATGCAATAGATGTTTGGACTCACCTTGTGAAGGTGGCGCAGCGGTCCTTTGTGGGCAAATTCTGTCATCAAATTTTGTCATCAAAGTCGGGCATTCTCTGGATTTATGGTGGGAACTCGGGGAAAAAAACACAGCCACTCTATTGAACAGCAGGCTAACGTTAGTGGTTTCGTTGCAACGCTTGCAGTTAGCCACTGATTCCTTCCAAACGACTCATTGTCGAATTTGCAATTTACAACTTGTTGTGTAATCTTTATGTACAATGGCCGATGAGCACCGATACGTTTTATCTATACTTTCTCTTCATTATTTCTCTTCATATGACAAGGATTAAAAAGGATTTGCCAGTAGATTATTGACTTGATGACAACTGATGATGACTGTTAGGTAAGACTTTGAAAGTAAGATGTTGACATGATCAGTCCAATCAAAGCTACTGTAGCTATAATTTGATTTGATTTCATTCTATCTGTGGCCAAAGACCTTGAGCCTTCTTGGATGGGCACTACTAATATTAATCTATGGCATATCCCAAGGGGCTAACATTTTCGAGCTCTAAGCTTAGAATTGGGGATGACGTACTGTCCCATGAGTGACAGAAAACTGAGCAATCACAACAGAAACCTGAACCCATTAGGTATTTTCTGCTGGCTAGCCCCACCACCACAGAAAGCACTGAGCTAGGCTGAAACACCTGCAATTTGGAGCTGCCTTACTCAAGAAAGCAAAAAAGAGAACATGTTTGTATGAGGCTTTATTAACTCAATGACATTTTGTAGATTTTTTTACATTGTTTGCAAACTGATATGTGACACGTATTAATGCCAAAATAACAAATTAAACAGACAAGCCCCACCCCCAAAAAAAACATTTTTTATTTTATTTATTTATTTTACCTAAAAGCTCTGCCCCACCTGCCCTGAATGACAATTCATTGTTTAGTGTTGTGTTGTGTAGTGGCTTTGCTGGAATGCATCCCACATGTTCTGTTTGTTTGCTCCACCAAGATGTCCATGCTAAAATCGCCACTGCTGTCTCCCTATTTGCATAACATGAAAATAGACACTACTATCAGTTCCTCTCTCCTCTGACTACAGAGATGGAGAACGTCTCTGATGGTTTGATGGTAGCAGTGTGGTATCAGTAATGCTACAGTACAGTGGTTGTGTCTGTGGTGTTTCTGCAGGCCTGTGTTTCTGTGTTTGATTTGTGGATTGAGGTAGTGGTTGCTCTATACAAACGCTGTGTAGCTAGCCACTACACCCCCGACCACCCATCTGATTCTCATTCTCGGTGGGCTCTGACACATTTCAACGTCTGCCTGTTCTATAGGTCTGACATGTTATATCTCAGGAAAAGAGGAGGCAGGGGGAGCAGGGGCCAGAGCAGGGGCCAGGAAACACAGGAGAAGGGGTAACTGTTTCACAGCACTCAGGTGAGAGGGAAGACACAGCCACGCTCACCTCTTTGTATTCGCCATGACTAAAAGTGGAATTACAACTCAACGGCGGGCAGTCGAGGGGTTTGATGTATAGAAAAGTACTACTAGAGTACAGTGGAGGATATCAGCGGGAAAGATGGTGGCTGACACAGCGTGAGGATGCATTCTATTTCTGGGGATTGTATGATGGGGTTGTATGGGTAACGTAGTTTGTCGGATGACATTGATTCGTTGGATGCCTCAATATAAGTGCCCGATTACCATTTTGTGTACTGTAAGTGGAATGTGTCTACTGGGAAAAAACAGAGCGATGTATAATATAATAAACATGCATGCAGAGAGAGGAGTTCATTCTCCCTGACATAGCTTGGTGGTCTTTAATATGTTCCATCCTTGTGGATGTTAAATCTTTCAGAGGCCAGATGGTTTGTAGACTGTGTTTTCGCTCCCAGCCTCACGGTACCCCTCATTTATACATTCATCCACATCTTGCCTTTTAATCCCAGTGGTGGGTCAAGCCTGACGGATGCCCTCCCAGGCTGGCAAGGAGGCGCAATTAGCGACTCCACGAGACAGAGGAGACTACTAGTGGGGTGGAATGAACTGGGAGAGAATCCCCCTCTCTTTAACGCACTGCTAAACACAGTTATAGCCTACCGTGTACGCATCCCTTGGAGTTCTCTCAAATAACAACATATTTTTTTAAATATTCAAATGCTCTTTAAAAAAAATATAGAAATAGCTCCTCCACCCTGGAGCTTGGCAAATTTGAAAGATAAAATAAATCATTTGTTTTTTTCGCCAGTAATGTTCAAAGTTTGAGGTGTTAGTATTTGGATATTTAATGTGAAACATTCCTTTTGGCTGGGCTCCTTATTTTCTTGTCTTAGATGGTGGTTGGTCTTTCTATCTGTAATGTTCTCCTGTGGAGGTCTGATCTGGTCATGTTGAGCCATGCTGTCTCAGTAGGAGACCAGTCTCTACTGTGCTCTACTCTGCTTTGCTCTGCTCTACTCTGCTCTACTTTGCTTTACATTCGTCTACAACTGATTTACTCTGCTCTACTCTGCTCTGCTTTACTCTGCTCTACTCTGCTCTACTCTACTACTGCTCTACTCTGCTATCCTCTGCTTTACTCTGCTTTACTACTGCTGTACTCTAATCTACTACTGCTTTACTCTGCTCTACTACTGTGTTACTCTGCTTTACTCTGCTCTACTCTACTACTGCTCTACTCTGCTCTGCTCTGCTCTACTCTGCTTTACTTAGCTTACTCTGCTCTCCTGCTTTACTCTGCTCTACTACTGCTTTACTCTGCTCTACTACTGCTTTACTTTTCTTACTATGCTCTCCTCCTGCTTTACTCTGCTCTACTACTGTGTTACTCTGCTTTACTCTGCTCTGCTCTACTCTACTTTACTTTGCTTACTCTGCTCTCCTCCTGCTTTACTCTGCTCTACTACTGCTCTACTACTGCTTTACTCTGCTCTACTCCTGCTTTATTCTGCTCTACTCTGCTCCCCTCCTGCTTTACTCTGCTCTACTACTGCTTTACTCTGCTCTACTACTGCTTTACTCTGCTCTACTACTGCTTTACTTTGCTTACTATGCTCTCCTCCTGCTTTACTCTGCTCTACTACTGTGTTACTCTTCCTAACTCTGCTCTACTCTACTTTACTACTGCTCTACTCTGCTCTGCTTTACTCTGCTTTACTTTGCTTACTCTGCTCTCCTCCTGCTTTACTCTACTCTACTACTGCTCTACTACTGCTTTACTCTGCTCTACTACTGCTCTACTACTGCTTAACTCTGCTCTACTACTGCTCTACTACTGCTTTACTCTGCTCTACTACCACTCTACTACTGCTTTACTCTGTTCTACTCTGCTTTACTCTGCTCTACTACTGCTCTACTACTGCTCTACTACTGCTTTACTCTGCTCTACTACTGCTTTACTCTCCTCTACTCTGCTTTACTTTGCTTACTATGCTCTCCTCCTGCTTTACTCTGCTCTACTCTGCTCTACTACTGCTCTACTCTGCTTTACTCTGCTCTGCATTACTCTGCTCTACTCTGCTCTACAACTGCTTTACTCTGCTCTACAACTGCTTTACTCTGCTCTACTCTGCTCTGCATTACTCTGCTCTACTCTGCTTTACTCTGCTCTACAACTGCTTTACTCTGCTCTACTCTGCTTTACTCTGCTCTACAACTGCTTTACTCTGCTCTGCTCTGCTTTACTCTGCTCTACTCTGCTCTGCATTACTCTGCTCTACTCTGCTTTACTCTGCTCTACAACTGCTTTACTCTGCTCTACTCTGCTCTACAACTGATTTACTCTGCTCTACTCTGCTCTACAACTGATGTACTCTGCTTTACTCTGCTCTACAACTGCTTTACTCTGCTCTACTACTGCTTTACTCTGCTCTACTCTGCTCTGCTTTACTCTGCTCTACTCTGCTTTACTCTGCTCTACAACTGCTTTACTCTGCTCTGCTCTACTTTACTCTGCTCTACTCTGCTCTACAATTGATTTACTCTGCTCTACTCTGCTCTACAACTGATGTACTCTGCTTTACTCTGCTCTGCTCTGCTCTACAACTGATTTACTCTGCTCTACTCTGCTCTACAACTGATGTACTCTGCTTTACTCTGCTCTACTCTGCTTTACTCTGCTCTACAACTGCTTTACTCTGCTCTGCTCTGCTTTACTCTGCTCTACTCTGCTCTGCATTACTCTGCTCTACTCTGCTTTACTCTGCTCTACAACTGCTTTACTCTGCTCTACAACTGATTTACTCTGCTCTACTCTGCTCTACAACTGATTTACTCTGCTCTACTCTGCTCTACAACTGATGTACTCTGCTTTACTCTGCTCTACTCTGCATTACTCTGCTCTACTCTGCTCTACAACTGATTTACTCTGCTCTACTCTGCTCTACAACTGATGTACTCTGCTTTACTCTGCTCTACTCTGCTTTACTCTGCTCTACAACTGCTTTACTCTGCTCTGCTCTGCTTTACTCTGCTCTACTCTGCTCTACAACTGATTTACTCTGCTCTACTCTGCTCTACAACTGATGTACTCTGCATTACTCTGCTCTACTCTGCTTTACTCTGCTCTACAACTGCTTTACTCTGCTCTACTCTGCTCTACAACTGATTTACTCTGCTCTACTCTGCTCTGCTCTGCTCTGCTCTACTCTTGCTCTGCAGCTGACGATGTCCTTGCCATCTGCCATAGTGGGGGGAATAGTAGGATGACTACTCCCACACACATACAATGTGTACACACACACACACACACACAAACACACACACAGATACTGTGCATAAACACGCACACATTCTGTGCACAGATATACACAAACATTGTTTATAAATGCAGAACTTATCTCTCCCTCTCTCACACACACACAGTGCACTTTCCCTATTTCAAATGGGCTCTTTGTCCCTCATGCATATAATTTCTGTTTCTAAGTAAACAACAATGACTCACTATGCCTTTTTTTAAACGCAAAGAACAAATTAATTGACATTTGATGTCATTGCCTCAGAAAGCATGAGCGAAGTGCATCTGATCAATGCTGGCTATAACAGACACATGAAACAGTTCAAACCAGTCCTTTAAAAGCCTGGATTATTGATTGAATCCTTTTCCAATGTTATATCTGGGGCTGGAGCGGATTGAAGCAGGCTGGTAGGTGGTCAGTGGTGAGTGGTGATGTGGGTTGTGTTGTTCAGATTGCACGGTGGTGGAGCAGGTACAGAGAGAGACTTACCCCTGGCAGTGTTTTCTGTTCATGGAGAGCGTTCTGGGCTTTGATGGCCGACTCACGGGCGCAGTAGGTGAGGAACGCACAGCCTGAAAAATAGAGAGGGGGAGGTTGGGGACAGATATTAAAACTAGTCTATCTGAACACTGGGGACTAAACACTGGGGACTGAACACTGGGGACTGAACACTGGGGACTGAACACTGGGGACTGAACACTGGGAAAAGAAAGGACACTAAACATGGAGTAGCAACACTAGCTCAGTCACAGAACAACAGAGAAGACTGATCATTTTACCATCCCTAGCCCAGTTACAAAGCACAACAACACTTGGCAACAACATTGTTCACAATCGAATCCCCTCCACCCAACCCACTGGGTCCCCATCAACCTCACTTAGTCTCAGACCCTTGTCAGTCATGAAAAGCAACACCCTGTGAAAGGGAAGTGTCCCTCACAATGACACAGCCAGAGCTGCTACTGGGAGCGGTCCCTCCCTGCAGACAGTCTCAATGCAGACATACACTCTATTTTGTTTCTTTCTTCGGTTGGCTCAGGGATGGATGCTTCCTCTCTGTGCCTTGCTTTCTCTCTCTCTCGTATTCTCTTTCTCTCCTCTCGATCTCTCTCTTTTGTCTCTCTCTTTCTCTCTCTCTCTCTTTCTGTGCCCCTCTTTCTCACTCTCTCTCCCTCTATTTCTCTCTCCCACCCCCAGTGCCATAGATCAGCCTCTCCTTGTCCAAAGCGACTACCACACTATTGCAATTCACAATACTGAGCCCTTTTGACAGCAGCAGAGAAAGCGAGGGAGGGAGGGAGGGAGGGAGGGAGGGAGGGAGGGAGGGAGGGAGGGCTCCAAGCCTCAGGACTCTTTGACCACAGAACGAATCCCCTGTCACAAGAACTCCAGGTGAGTACCACACACAAACAAGACACTCACACACAGAGACAGAGAGAAATATCACTCCAACACCATCTGCCAAATAAAGAGCTCCTCCTGCAGGCACTCAGACAGCCCAGAGAAATGAGGGAGATGAGGAGAGAGAGAGGGAGAGAGAGACAAAAGAGAGAAAGAGACCCAGATAAATACTATTGCAATCATTTCCCCCAGACTGTTTGAATAAATAGTTTTGGTAGTGTTATATTAATAAAGTTCATGTGGGTTACCACACACTATCATATTTCTGCCATTTTGCAGGCGGTTTATTAGAGGCCATCAGTTTTCGGATCATATTTCAACAGAAAATATATTCAGTGAGTGGAAATGAATTAGCTGTCTTTACAGAGAAAATATTTATATTCATTCCCCATGTTGCATATCACATCACTTTTATCTGTCTATAAATTCCCCACCTCATTCAACTCCTCGCAGCCTGGCTGTATTACAACATGCTCAAGCATGTATTTCCCCCTGAGTAATGCTACACAGGCATTCAATAACCCCAGAATTTTCTCCCAGCTATTCTTTTAATTTACTGCCTTTTCACATAGCCAGGTCAGTGCATTACGGTAACACAAAAATAAAGGGGACTTACACAGTCTCCCAGCACATCAGGCCTACCTCTAGTCCCTGCTCTCCGAGTCTGTATGTATATTATGGATGGGCAGCGATGGAGTCTGTCTGGGGTCACCCCCTCAGTCCTCACTGGCTGACTGTAGCTGTCACGCCCTGGCCATAGAGAGGCTTTATATTCTCTATGTTGGTTAGGCCAGGGTGTGACTAGGGTGGACATTCTATGTACTTTTTTCTATGTTTTTGTATTTCTTTGTTTTGCCAGGTATGGTTCTCAATCAGGGACAGCTGTCTGTCGTTGTCTCCAATTGAGAACCATACTTAGGTAGCTCTTGCCCACATGGGTTTTGTGGGTAGTTGTTTCCTGTTTGTGTTTTTTCACCTTACAGGACTGTTTCGTGTTGTTCACGCTCTTTGTTGTTTTTTTTGTCATTCAGTGTTCAGTTTATTTAATTAAATGTACTATGAACACTTACCACGCTGCGTGTTGGTCCGATGATTCCTATTCCTCATCATCAGATGAAGAGGAGAGCCGTTACAGTAGCACTGCCTGGGGTTATGGTGCAGCTCTCTTCACACTGCACACCTGGTCCCCGCCAGCCCTAACTTAATGATTTCCAATGGCCACCAAGCATATCACTCTATCGTGATGCTTCTTTCCCCACGTCACATCAGCCCTGTCCCTCTCACTGAGGCTTTACTCTGTTGTTTTTCTGTCTGAGAGATCATGGTGGTATGTGGGGCTGTTTTGTTGTTATTATTCTGTGGAATTGTGTTGTTAGTTTTTTGGACACGCGCCACCACCATCTCTCACTGAGCAGGGCCTCGTTTGCATATTACAATCACAAACACTGCCCAAGTTGGATTCATTTGTTAATTTGTAACACATACAGCATTGAGAATAAATGAATAACAACCACAATGCCAACAAACAAAGGGGAACATGAACTCCATTTAAATGTGCTTCTATGTTCTTTAATGTAAGGCTTAATAAGAATCCTCTGGCCACGGGTGAAAGCTCTAACAGCTTCCTAATTGGAATCCAAACACGTACAAATTGCCTGCGTTGCATTGCATATCAAGTGCAGAAGTCGGAGCATGATGAAATTGTTTGAAACACGACAAACAGCGATGTAACCCAGAGCAAGAGGCTGGTGGTGCTGATGCAGCAAAGGGAAGGCACGGTCTGGAGGATATGATCTTACCGCTGCATCATTTGATACCGATCTAAAACAACCCTTATCTCACGTTGATTTCTGGCGAAGAATCTCCTTCTCCACCTTCTCTATTTCTTATATAACCCTGTCTGATGAGTGGCTCCATTACATCAGCTGAGGTAGCTCCAGAAAGGCTGAGGTAGCTACAGAGAGGCTGAGGTTGCTACATAAAGGCTAAGGTAGCTACGGAGAGGCTGAGGTAGCTACAGAGAGGCCGAGGTAGCTACAGAGAGGCTGAGGAAGCTACATAAAGGCTAAGGTAGCTACAGAGAAGCTGAGGTGTCTACAGAGAGGCTGAGGTGTCTACAGAGAGGCTGAGGTAGGTACAGAGAGGCTAAGGTGTCTACAGAGAGGCTGAGGTGTCTACAGAGAGGCTGAGGTAGGTACAGAGAGGCTGAGGTAGGTACAGAGAGGCTGAGGTGTCTACAGAGAGGCTGAGGTGTCTACAGAGAGGCTGAGATAGGTACAGAGAGGCTGAGGTACCTACAGAGAGGCTGAGGTGTCTACAGAAATACTGAGGTGTCTACAGAGAGGCTGAGGTAGGTACAGAGAGGCTGAGGTGTCTACAGAGAGGCTGAGGTGTCTACAGAGAGGCTGAGGTGTCTACAGAGAGACTGAGGTGTCTACAGAGAGGCTGAGGTACCTACAGAGAGGCTGAGGTGTCTACAGAGAGACTGAGGTGTCTACAGAGAAGCTGAGGTGTCTACAGAGAGATTGAGGTGTCTACAGAGAGGCTGAGGTGTCTACAGAGAGACTGAGGTGTCTACAGAGAGGCTGAGGTAGGTACAGAGAGGCTGAGGTGTCTACAGAGAGGCCGAGGTGTCTACAAAGAGGCTGAGGTGTCTACAAAGAGACTGAGGTGTCTACCGAGAGGCTGAGATAGCTACAGAGAGGCCGAGGTACCTAAAGAGAGGCTGAGGAAGCTACAGAGATGCTGAAGTATCTACAGAGAGGCTGCAGTGCTGATCAGTCTAGAGAAACATATGGGGTCATTGGGGTGACTCTCTCTCCCTGGCTCTATTGTGTTGAGATGGTTTGTAATTGAAGAGACTCTGCTCTCCCCTCCTCTCTCCTCTTCCCTCCTCCCACTGCTTCGACAGTAGCCATTTGCACGGTTATTTCCTGACGATATGACCCTCCATTAATAGTGCAGGAGGGAACTTGTGTCTGGTCCAGAAACCTTTGGCCTCTAATCTGTGAAGTGTAGGTACTGCCTGCTAAGTGTAGCGGTCCTACTGATAAACCTTTCCCTCTCTCTCTCCCTCTCTACCAGAATCAGCACTTATTCTAAGAGCCTACTACTACCCATTCCTACTGTCACACACACACACACACACAAACACACACACACACACACACACACACACACACACACACACACACACACACACACACACACACACACACACACATCAACCTAACGTACACACAGCCTAACGTACACACACACCCCACAGTGTCTCTCACTCCAACCCTCTCTATTCCATCTCTGTGCCTCAGAGGCGCCTGCCCCAGTGTAATGAAAAAGTGTGAACTTCCCCTCTCTGTGGGATTTACTTCACCAAAAGTGTGAAGGTAGCAGAAACACAGCAAGCCCTGGCACAGGTCTCTACTCGCTGCCTGCCCACTCCCTCACACTTCATTTGCACTCTGTGCAAAATGTCATCGCCGAAGGTAGATTACTTGCTTACTTCATTTACTGCTGCAAGGGCTTAGGGGAAATGATAGGCTTTCTGAGGGGCTGGAGCCCGAAATGCACCTCATCAGCACTGATACAATGTGATTATTACCTGAATCAGTGCCAGGCGTTGCGGAGCTCTGTGGCGCAGATTGACTATGAGGGGTAATCAGGGCTAGTCTCAGAGCAGTCCTTACTGCTCTTAATCACACCCACTTCTCACACCCCTGATCCCAGATCAGCGCAAACATTTTGGGAATCGTAAATTTGCTTAAGGTGTGGAAATGCTGAACCAAAAGATAAGGCGAACAAATTCTACAGCGGCAAGAAAAAGTATGTGAACCCTTTGGAATTACCTGGAGTTCTGCATAAATGAGTCATAAAATGTGATCTGTTCTTCATCTTTGTCACAACAATAGACAAACACAGTGTGCTTAAACTAATAACACACAAATTATTGTATTTTTCTTGTCTATATTGAATACAGAATTTAAACATTCACAGTGTAGGTTGGATAAAGTATGTGAACCCCTAGGCTAATGACTTTTCCAAAAGCTAATTGGAGTCAGGAGCTAACCTGGAATCAAATCAATGAGACGAGATTGGAGATGTTGGTTAGAGCTGCCCTGTCCTATAAAAACACTCACAAAATTTGAGTTTGTTATTCACAAGAAGCATTCTCTGACGTGAACCATGCCTCAAACAAAAGAGATGTCAGAAGACCTAAGATTAAGAATTGTTGACTTGCATAAAGCTGGAAAGGGTTACAAAAGTATCTCTAAAAGCCTTGATGTTCATCAGTCCAGGGTAAGACAAATTGTCTATAAATGGAGAAAGTTCAGCACTGTTGCTCCCTAGGAGCAAAGATGACTGCAAGAGCACAGTGCAGAATGCTCAATGAGGTTAAAAATAATCCTAGAGTGTCAGCTAAAGACTTACAGAAATCTCTGGAACATGTTAACATCTCTGTTGATGATTGTACGATATGTAAAACACTAAACAAGAATGGTGTTTATGAGAGGACACCACGGAAGAAGCCACTGTTGTCCAAAAAAACATTCTGAAGTCTGAAGTTTCGTAAAAGAGCACCTGGATGTTCCACAGCGCTTCTGGCAAAATATTCTGTGGACAGATTATACTAAAGTTGAGGTGTTCGGAAGGAACACACAACACTATGTGTGGAGAAAAAAAGGCACAGCACACCAACATCAAAACCTCATCCCAACTGTAAAGTATGGTGGAGGGAGCATCATGGTTTGGGGCTGCTTTACTGCCTCAGGGTCTGGACAGCTTGCTATCATTGACGGAAAAATGAATTCACAAGTTTATCAAGACATTTTGCAGGAGAATGTAAGGCTATCTGTCCGCCAATTGAAGCTCAACAGAAGTTGGGTGTTGCAACAGGACAATGGCCCAAAACACAGAAGTAAATCAACAACAGAATGGCTTCAACAGAAGAAAATATGCCTTCTGGAGTGGCCCAGAGTCCTGACCTCAACCTGATTTAAAATCCTGTGGCATGACCTCGAGAGCGGTTCACACCAGACATCCCAAGAATATTGCTGAACTGAAACAGTTTTGTAAAGATGAATGGTCCAAAATTCCTCATGACCGTTGTGCAGATCAGATTCTCAAAAACATTTGGTTGAGGTTATTGCTGCCAAAGAAGGGTCAACCAGTTATTAAATCCAAGGGTTCACATACTTTTTCCACCCTGCACTGTGAATGTTTACACGGTGTGTTCAATAAAGTCATGAAAACATATAATTGTTTGTGTGTTATTAGTTTAAGCCGAATGTGTTTGTCTATTGTTGTGACTTAGATGAAGATCAGATCAAATTTTATGACCAATTTATGCAGAAATTCAGGCAATTCCAAAGGGTTCACATACCTTTTCTTGCCACTGTATATTTACAGGTTAAATAGACAAACAATAGACAGACGTGCATATGGGGAGACAGACGCATTCCTCTTGAGAGGTTCCTAGCAATCTGCCCCATTCCCAAGACAAGACACGGGCTTAATAGGCTGCTAGAATTTGGAACATATCAACAGCCAACCACCCAGCCACTGCTCAGGGAGAACAAAAGGGAAGAGGTGGGGGTACTTTCCAAAGTGCTCTCATTCATTGTTCCGACAACAATATTTTCCCTGCCCCAGCCTAATTACCTTGTAATGAGTGCTGTAATATAAGCAGAACTCTAGCATAACCTGTAAACCTTAATTAAGTCAGGCACCTTAAAGGGAGCTGCATGCGGCTGGGCCTCCATCCTCTGACAGTGCACCCTCCTGCACTATAAATGGGAGGCCTTCAGGTGCATTTCAATATAGTATCAAGATGCTTCCTCTCCTTGTCTCTTTATCTTCCATCTGCTCTAATATGAAAGACCTGGATAAGTGAAGGCAGGCAACTTGGCAGGCACCATATTGCTTTCACCTGCATTCCCATGTCAGTACAAATGAAGGTCAGGTGAGACAAGGACAGGAAAAACACTCAAGACAATTGAGATGCTTCCTGCTATTCATGGAGCTAAAATGGCCTGGAGTCTGGACACTGGTCTCCACTGTGACCCCTGGCTAAGGAGACCCAGGCCATTGATTTGTTATTTTACTCACTTATAATAGACAACAGCCCTTGAGCATGACTTATATACAGTCACAGATCCATAGGAAATATATCCTGAAGAACACACTACGTGTCTTTGTGGACCAAAACAGTTGTGTGTTTCTGTGCAATTGTTTGTGTGTGTGTGTGTGTGTGTGTGTGTGTGTGTGTGTGTGTGTGTGTGTGTGTGTGTGTGTGTGTGTGTGTGTGTGTGTGTGTGTACAGTAACGATTTTGTGTGTGTACAGTGTGTGTACAGTGAGGGTCTTGGCTAGGGCTGTGGTGTTCATGACATTTTGTCAGACGGTTCTTGTCATGCAAATGACTGCCGGAATCACAGTAATTGACCGATAATTAATATAAACATGTTTTGCATCTCCAGGCCTCCACACTGATGTGCCTTTGGAACATCTACAGTTTAATACAGTCTAATAAATACATTTAATATACACCACCACAACAAATCCATTATTTATTTTAGGCAGGTTTAAAGAAACATTGTAATATGAAGGAAAGGTATTTCAGAAGAACAGAATATGAGTTGGCCAGATGTACAGTATGTTAACTGGCTATGCACCATGATATGGACTGTAGGCTTGTTCATTTAGTTGACAAGATATGCTTATAAGTCCTGTGACATTATTTTATATGATTTTGTAGTAAGAAGAATATATTTGAACTTAGCTGAATAAAATAGAAAGGATATTTATGTAAGTGCGCATATGAAGTGGCTTTGTTGAGCATAAAAGTGATCATTTGAAACAAGTACTATAGCTAGATTATTGATGAATGATACAAACCTTGGAATGTCTTAGAAATAAAAACATGTATGGGCTACATGTGACTATAAGGATCCTGAGTGGCGCAGCGGCCTTACATGCTGACCAGACAGGACACGTTGCGTGCACGAGCGTTGCAAAATATATCGCGCTGAAAGTCCTGCCTCTCCCATCTTCTCATTGGTTTATAGAAGCAGGTACCCACGTGCCATTTCCTCATTGGTTATACCCATGTAGGTGGTTGAAAGACGAAATGTTTTGCCGGTTGTCGTAGTAAAAGTGTAGATGCCAATCACCATATAATTTCAAAGATGAAAAAGCCTGGAAGGAGGAGAGATGACTAGAAACGATTTGGTTGGCCGTTTTATGTGTGGATTAATTGTCGGAGTAGAAGAGCTTGTGCATTTCAGGTAAAATAACAACTCAATGTTTATATCCCAGGACAAATTAGCTAGCAACAGCAAGCTAGCTAAATAGGACAAATTAGCTAGCAAGTGCAAGCTAACTAGCTAAATTGCCATACATGTTTAATGCTGTCCCCCAACCTGTCCCCCAACCTGGTTCAGAGTTTGTTTAGATTATTTTTTTAAATATATATATTTTGTTTAATTTTACCCCCTTTTTCTCCCCAATTTTGTAGTATCCAATTATTAGTAGTTACTATCTTGTCTCATCGCTACAACTCCTGTCCGGGCTAAGGGAGGGTTTGGCCAGGGTAGGCCATCATTGTAAATAAAAATGTGTTCTTAACTGACTTGCCTAGTTTAAGTAAAGGTTCAATAAATAGGCTATTGATAATTTGAGAAAGTCACAAAATGCTTCCTTGCCTCAGGCTGTACACACTGTTCTGCCATCAAGTGATCATATATTCACAAGTCAGACTATTATCAATTTAATCTTGTCTTTACAAATATCTAAAAATGAGTTTCTATTTAGAATGGTCCATTATCAAATGGGCAGAGACAGGAACAGGAACAGCAACAGCGACAGGGACAGGGACAGGGACAGGGAAAGAAACAGGAACAGGAACAGGGCTAGGGACAAGAACAAGAACAGGGACGGGAACAGGGACAGGGACGGGGCCAGGGACAGGGACAGGGAGAGGGACAGGGACAGGAAGAGAAACAGAAACAGGAGTAGGGACAGGAACAGGGACAGGAAGAGAAACAGAAACAGGAGTAGGGACAGGAAAAGGGACAGGGACGGAGACGGGGACAGTGACGGGAACAGGAACAGGAACTGGGACAGGAACAGAAACAGAAACAGAAACAGGGGTAGGGACAGGGACAGGGACAAGGGCAGGGACAGGGACAGGGGTAGGGACAGGAACAGGGACACAAACAGGGACACAAACAGGTGTAGGGATAGGAACAGGGACAGGGACAAGAACAGGGAAAGGGACAGGGACAGGAACAGGGATGGGAACAGGGACAGGGACAGGAACAGGAACAGGGGTAGGGACAGTAACAGGAACAGGAACAGGAACAGGGACAGGGACAGGAACAGGGGTAGGGACAGGGACAGGGACAGGAACAGGGACAGGAACAGGGACAGGAACAGGAACAGGGACAGGGACAGGAAAAGGGACAGGGTCAGGGACAGGAACAGGGGTAGGGACAGGAACAAGAACAGGGACGGGAACAGGGATGGGGACAGGGACAGGAATGGGAACAGGGGTAGGGACAGGAACAAGAACAGGGACGGGAACAGGGACGGGACAGGGACAGGAATGGGAACAGGGGTAGGGACAGGGACAGAAACAGGAACAGGGGTAGGGACAGGGACAGGGACAGGGACAAGGGCAGGGACAGGGACAGGGGTAGGGACAGGGACAGGGATAGGAACAGGGACACGAACAGGTGTAGGGACAGGAACAGGAACAGGAACAGGGACAGGGACAGGGACAGGGACAGGGGTAGGGAAAGGAACAGGAACAGTGACGGGAACAGGGACAGGAACAGGAACAGGGGTAGGGACAGGAACAGGGACAGGAACAGGGACATGGACAGGTGTAGGGACAGGAACAGGAACAGGGACAGGGGTAGAGACAGGGACAGGGACAGGAACAGGGACAGGAACAGGGGTAGGGACAGGGACAGGAACAGGGACAGGAACAGGGACGGGACAGGAACAAGGACAGGAACAGAAACAGGGGTAGGGACAGGAACAGGGACGGGAACAGGGACGGGGACGGGGACAGAAACAGGGACAGGAACAGAAACAGGGACAGAAACAGAAACAGGGGTAGGGACAGGAAAAGGGACAGGGACGGAGACGGGGACAGTGACGGGGACGGGAACAGGGACAGGAACAGGAACAGGAACAGGAACAGAAACAGAAACAGAAACACGGGTAGGGACAGGAAAAGGGACAGGGACGGAGACGGGGACAGTGACGGGGATGGGAACAGGGACAGGAACAGGGACAGGAACAGGGACAGAAACAGGAACAGAAACAGGAACAGGAACAGGAACAGGAACTGGGACAGGAACAGAAACAGAAACAGAAACAGGGGTAGGGACAGGGACAATGGCGGGGACGGGGACAGGAACAGGGACGGGAACAGGGACAGGGACAGAAACAGAAACAGGAACTGGGACAGGAACAGAAACAGAAACAGAAACAGAAACAGGGACAGGGACAAGGGCAGGGACAGGGACAGGGACAGGGACTAGGGCAGGGACAGGAACAGGGATAGGGACAGGGACAGGGACAAGGGCAGGGGCAGGGACAGGGACAAGGGCAGGGACAGGGACAGGGACAGGGACAGGGACAAGGACAGGGACAGGGACTAGGGCAGGGACAGGGACAGGGACTAGGGCAGGGACAGGGACAAGGGCAGGGACAGGGACAGGGACAGGGACAAGGGCAGGGACAGGGACGGGGACAGGGACAGGGACAGGGACAGGGACAAGGGCAGGGACAGGGACAGGGACAAGGGCAGGGACAGGGACAGGGACAGGGACAGGGACAAGGGCAGGGACAGGGGAAAAAAAGACATGTCATCTGTATGCACTGGAATAGTGAATGGAGGTCGCTTCCCGGTGGTTCATTTTTCAATCATGCAGGGTAGGCTACTCCGGTTTTATAAATATAGTAGCAGCTGGGATCCTCCTGTTTTTAGTGGTAACCATCAAAACTCTGCTTTCAGACGGGATTGCATATAGAAATTCCTGGGCTTATAGAACATATATATTTCCATCCACACATCAAACACAGTTTGAGGAGAATGCAGCCTCTTGCTGTGCAAAAGATGACATTATGCCCAAACTCTGTGTGCCATGGGCTCTCCAATCCTGTTCCTGCAGCTACCCAGTGCTTCATTTGGGAAACCAAGTGAAATATGTTCAGGAACATTGATAGTAACATGTTTTCACAACTGAACATATTTCACTATTGACAGCCCCTCTCTCTGCGCGCTTGAGAACATAATGAAGGAGAGAGAGGAGATGGAAACTCCCGGTGGTAAGATATTCTGTAGCTAAAGGTAATGTGTCAGCCTATTAATTATGAAAACATAAAATAAATGCCCTATTACTAGGCTATTCAAAATCAAATTCACTTTAATTGTAGGCTAACTCCGTAAGCCACCCTGCACAATCAATGAACCAATACACCAATTATGTACCAAAGACATCTTAAATCTTTAGTTGGGTAATACACAGTAGGCTATTAGGCTATGTTTTGTATAACGGCACAATAATAATTTTTATTCTGGGGTTTTTTCAGGCTTGGGCTCATATATAGGCCTCTTTAGAAAGTGTTGTCCATTTCATTCTGTTTGGCTTTGAAACAACATTCACAACGACCATGTTTTTCCCTCAGTTTCAACCTGTTGTTGAACTTCTTTCTTCAAATTCATCTATCGAGGTGAGTTTTAAAATTATGATACTGTTTTGATGATAAGTGTTTGAGGATTGTGTTTGCCTTGATGTCAGTGGTTTAAGGGATAGGTAGAGCCCTGAGTACCAGGCCATTAGGAACTGATGGAGGGACAACAGAGCCCTGAGTACCAGGCCATTAGGACCTGATGGAGGGACAACAGAGCCCTTAGTACCAGGCCATTAGGACCTGATGGAGGGACAACAAAGCCCTG
This sequence comes from Oncorhynchus mykiss, assembly GCF_057628025.1. Lineage (NCBI taxonomy): Eukaryota > Metazoa > Chordata > Actinopteri > Salmoniformes > Salmonidae > Oncorhynchus > Oncorhynchus mykiss. The sequence goes on from NC_143025.1 coordinate 18,657,809, forward strand.
AGTACCAGGCCATTAGGACCTGATGGAGGGACAACAGAGCCCTTAGTACCAGGCCATTAGGACCTAATGGAGGGACAACAGAGCCCTGAGTACCAGGCCATTAGGACCTGATGGAGGGACAACAGAGCCCTTAGTACCAGGCCATTAGGACCTGATGGAGGGACAACAGAGCCCTGAGTACCAGGCCATTAGGATCTGAAGGAGAGACAATAGAGCTCTGAGTACCAGGCCATTAGAATCTGATGGAGAGACAATAGAGCTCTGAGTACCAGGCCATTAGGATCTGATGGAGAGACAATAGAGCTCTGAGTACCAGGCCGTTAGGATCTGATGGAGAGACAATAGAGCTCTGAGTACCAGGCCATTCGGACCTGATGGTCATTAGCAAGTTGGGTCCTACCAACGCAAGTCCAGAGCGCATATGAGGAGATTACCGTGACTCAAAGGTCACGTGGAATTTGACTGCAGTCATGACTCATACCGTCGCCGCAACAGTCCTGTCCTCTCGGCCGGTGTGCATAATGAGGGTGAGGAACGCTGTTAAACCTAATGATTCGTTCTGAAAGACTGTGTTTGAGGGATCAATACAGAAAAGGGGATGAGAAATAGGCCTTGACAAAATCACAAGTGATACCACGGTAGACTATTTTGTAGTTGGTTATAAGGTTGAAGGTTATCTTGGAAACAACACTAACTATAATACAACACTACTGTACAGTCTTCTAGGGTCAATACTGTGGGAAGTTGGCACCTACAGTGGATGTAGCTGTCCTGTATGTGTGGACTGACTGAGTGGTCTCTGCCAGTGCCAAGCCAGAACTATAAATACATCCAGTGGTCTGCATCCCTGATGAAGAAGCTAAATTGACGGCATTAATTGATGGGGTTTCAGGGTGCAGTAAATACTGTGTATGTTCACAGTGGTGCGGGGCAGAAGACGCGGGTGGACTGACAGAGGAACATGGTTTCGACTCATCAGATGGAGGGCAATGGGAGTTTACCTGCCAAGTCCCCCCCTTAGCCCACAACTCAGGGGTTTACTGGGAAATCAATTAGAAGTTTTTGGTTAGTCCCAGTCAAGGTCAGCATCTCTTCCTCTTCCTGTTCTACAGCAGCCCTCTGGAAAAACACTAACATGCTCTCACCATATATACTGCATAGGCTATACACTCTTAGAAAAAAGGTTTTCAAAAGGATTCTTTGGCCGTCCCCATAGGATAACCCTATTTGGTTCCAGGTAGAACCCATTGTGGTTCCAGGTAGTAACCTTTTAGGTTCCATGTAGTACCCTCTGTGGTAAGGGTTCTACATGGAACCCAAAATAGTTGTACCTGGAACCAAAAGGGTTCTACTTGGAACCAAAAAAGGATTCTTTAAAAGGTTCTCCTACGGGGACAGCCGAATAACTCTTTTAGGTTCTATAAGAGGAAACTACACCTGGAAAATACTATAGGATAAAAGCAAAAATGGAGTTCTCCATTAGTTAGCCACATTGGCATTGTTGATATGATATCCATAATACCAGGCCATTGGGACCTGTTTAAAAAAGCAGCAGAAGTTGAACCTAGAGTCAGATCAGTTGATCACAGTAAATTCACACTCAAAGATTGGCAGTTCCAAACTGACTAGGTCTGAGAGACAGAACTGCTTTTGAGGTCCTTTGATTTTACAAATTGAAAGGTGTCTTTAAAGATGAAGCTTCAAAGCTCCAAGGCTGGCGCAGGATGGAGTGGTAAAGAGAGGGATGAGATGAAAAAAGCCACCCACCCATCTCCATCCATGCAAACACAGCACTTTATTTCACAGTGCCCATTCAGGCAGCATTTGGAAAAAACACTAATTGCACATTTCCAGATTCCATACTTAACAGGCTCTAACAAATAAACCTTGCAGTACGCTTCTGTTTTTGGAATAGCAATTGTGTGCTTTGAGGCGCAAAGCACATTTCTCAAATACACACAGATTGTCAATTACGTGCTTCATGCCAAAAATGACAGATTTTTTTCTCTCTCCCTGAGCCTTTTCTTCCTCTCACCACTGGACTGAAGTGGAATGATAATGATCGTTAACACAGGTGGTCTTGCAAATGAGCAGGTGCCACCGCCGTGGTCATTGTATAGATGTATATCCTGGTAAAGGCTGTGGCCAGCGTTACGCTTCCAAAAATGTAATGTCCTTCAAAGCTGGCCACTGGCACGGTGAAAGAGAGAGAACATTCTTAGTGCATCAGTTAAAGAGCTACGAACTCTAAAGGTTGTGGCGACAAGAATCTGCCAAACATACAGGCTAAATATTTTTCCAAGCCATCGTTATCACTATGAGTAGAAAAAATGGAAACGCTGCCATTTTGGAAATTACTATAAGAAGTACATCACCAGAATCGCAGTGAAAACACTCAGTCAAGGGTCCTTATTTAATCTAAGGCCTTTAAAAGCCATCTGCTACAGTTATTGTTTCTACACTGCATGGAGACTATACATTATGTCATATACATCTGTACCTTCTGCAAATGTTGACACCCTACTTCAAACACTGAAGTGAGGCATCTCTAACACTACTACATTTTGCACCAAGTCATTGACAACATGATGGTCCAGGAGGCCTACCTATCTTTTATATTATTTATTTTTATTAACCTTTATTTAACTAGGCAAGCCAGTTAAGAACAAATTCTTATTTACAATGACGGCCTACCAAAAGGCAAAAGGCTTTTAACAGAATGTGACTGGCAGAACAGATGTTGTATGTGGAGGATGAGGGCTGCAGTAGATATCTCAGATATCTCAGTGGGGCCTAAGAGGGTTTTATAAATAAGCATCAACCAGTGGGTCTTGCGACGGGTATACAGAGATGACCAGTTTACAGAGGAGTGCAGTGATGTGTCCTATAAGGAGAATTGGTGGCAAATCTGATGGCCGAATGGTAAAGATTATCTAGCTGCTCGAGAGCACCCTTACTTGCCAATCTATAAATGATGTCTCTGTAATCTAGCATGGGAATGATGGTCATCTGAATCAGGGTTAGTTTGGCAGCTGGGGTGAAAGAGGAGCGATTATGACAGAAGAAACCAAGTCTAGATTTAACTTTAGCCTGCAGCTTTGATATGTTCTGAGAGAAGGACAGTGTACCGTCTAGCCATACTCCCAAGTACTTATATGAGGTGATTACCTCAAGCTCTAAACCCTCAGAGGTAGTAATCACACCTGTGGGGAGAGGGAAATTGTTCTTACCAAACCGCATAACCTTTGTTTTGGAGGTGTTCAGAACAAGGTTACGGGTAAAGAAAGCTTGTAAGAACACTAAGAAAGCTTTGTCGTATAGCATTTAACATAACATCTGGGGAGGGGCCAGCTGCGTTTAAGACTGTATCATCTGCATATACATGGATGAGAGAGCTTCCTACTGCCTGAGCTATGTTGTTGATGTTAATTGAGAAGAGGGTGAGGCCTAGGATCGAGCCTTGGGGTACTCCCTTGGTGACAGGCAGTGGCCTAGACAGCAGATTTTCTGACTTTATACACTGCCCTCTTTGAGCGAGGTAGTTAGCAAACCAGGCCAAAGTCCCCTCAGAGATACCAATACTCCTTAGCCGGCCCACAATAATGGAATGGTCTACCATATCAAAAGCTTTGGCCAAGTCAATAAAAATAACAGCACAACATTGCTTAAAATCAAGGGCAATGATGACATTATTGAGAACCTTTAAGGTTGCAGTGACACATCCATAACCTGAGCGGAAACCAGATTGCATACCCAAGAGAATACCAAGAAAGCCAGTCAGTTGATTATTGACAAGTTTATCCAATACTTTTGATAAACAGGGCAAAATAGAAATACGCCAGTTAGGATAGTTAGGATCAGCTTGATCTCCCCCTTTAAATAAAGGCCAAACCGTGGCTGCCTTCCAAGCAATGGGAACCTCCCCAGAAAGGAGAGACAGGTTAAAAAGGTCAGAGATAGGCTTGGCGATGATAGGGGCAGCAACCTTAAAGAAGAAAGGGTGTAAACCATCTGAACCAGATGGTTTTTTGAGGTCAAGGATAAGGAGCTCCTTTAGCACCTCAGACTAAGTCACTGCCTGCAGGGAGAAACGTTGTAGTGGGGCAGGGGAAAAATACTTTAAGGAACATGGGCAGCTGTGAGGGGGAGGGTTTATTCTCTAGGTCTTTAACCATGTTCCAGAACTTCTTGGGGTTAGAACCACAGAGAGAGAACTGCTCCTTAAAGTAACTAACTTTGGCCTTCCTGAGTGCACTTATTTCTCATTTGCCTGAATGAGAGCCAGCAAGTCTGAGTATGCGTGTGCCGAGCCTTTCGCCAAATGCAATTCTTGAGGTGGAGTAACTTTGCAAGATCACAGTCGAACCAGGGGCTGAACCTGTTTTTAATTCTCATTTTCTTTATGGGGGCGTGTGTGTTAACAATACCACAAAAAATAAATTAAAAAGAAGGTCCACACGTCTTCGACAGAGGGGATCAAGCTGATTCTATACCATTTTACAGAGTCCAGTTCATGAAGGAAGGCTTGCTCATGAAAGTTTTTTAGCAAGCGTCTATGACAAATCAGGACAGAGCAGCCATTACGAACACAGGCTGTAAAACAGTGATCACTAAGGTCATTACAGAAAACACCAGACTGATACCTATCATGATTTTTTGTGTGGATAACATCGAGGAGATTAGCCTTTTCTGGGTGTATGGAGTCATACCTTGTGGGATTGGTAATAATCTGAGAAAGATTTAGGGAGTCCCAATGCTTTAGGACTTTGTCAGATGGTTTAAGCATGGCCCAGTTTAGGTCACCTAGCAGGACAAATTCAGACTTAGTGTACGGGGCCAGGAGAGAGCTTAGGGCAGGTAGGGTACAGGCCGGTGCTGATGGAGGACGATAGCACCCAGCAGCGGTCAACAAAGAGCTATTTGAAAGTTTAATGCTTAAAACCAGCAAATCAAATTGTTTGGCGACAGACTTGGTGGAGACAACCGAGCACTGAAGGTGTTCCTTGGTAAAGATTGTCACTCCCTCACCTTTAGAAGATATGTCTTGCCAAAAAAGGTTATAACCAGAAAGGTTAACATCACTATTCAAAACACTCTTCCTTAACCACGTCTCAGTAATGACCAACACATCTGGATTGGAGCTGTGAACCCACACTTTCAATTGATCCATTTTAGATAATAAGCTTCCAGTGTTAACGTGCAGAAAACCCTGTCTTTTACAGGAGCAGAAATCAGTGAAGCAGATATCAGAGCACTATCTGGCAGAGGAGCGTTTAGAGCATTACCAGTCCTCCATTGGATGGAGTGATGAGGAAATAAGAAAAAAGCTGGGGGAGAGGAAGCGAGACCCCCTCCCCAGTATAGGAGCAGTCCTTAGGGGGAGGCTGGCAGGCAATCAGTGATGTCATGCCAGCAGCGCAGCGATGGCAGCTTAACCTATTTTCGGAAATACCACAGATTTCTATTTATAACCATGCTGAGCAGCGTGCATGTCCACATGTCCCTCACGGACCCAATATATTCTTAGACAATTTCCATCATCATGCATGTCTTTATTGTTTTAATGTAATTTTTTTCATTAGTTATTCAGGACAGAATATATATCAGTAGCATTCTTACCATCATTATCATAAAATAATTGTGGTGGTGGTGGTGGTAGTAGTGGCAGAGGTGGTGGTGTTGGTGGTGGTAGTAGTAGTATTGGTGGTGGTGGTGGTGGTGGTAGTAGTGGTAGTGGTAGTAGTGGTGGTGGTGGTGGTGGTAGTAGTAGTAGTAGTAGTATTGGTGGTGGTGGTGGTGGTGGTAGTAGTGGTAGTGGTAGTAGTAGTGGTGGTGGTGGTGGTGGTGGTGGTAGTAGCAGTAGTGGTGGTGTTGGTGGTGGTGGTAGTAGCAGTAGTGGTGGTGTTGGTGGTTGTGGTGGTGGTGGTGGTAGTGGTAGTAGTAGTAGTGGTAGTGGTGATGATGGTGGTAGTGGCAGTGGTGGTGGTGGTGGTGGTGGTGGTGGTAGTAGCAGTAGTGGTGGTGTTGGTGGTGGTGGTGGTGGTGGTGGTGGTGGCAGTGGTAGTAGTAGTAGTGGTAGTGTTGATGATGGTGGTAGTGGCAGTGGTGGTGGTGGTAGTGGCAGTGGTGGTGGTGGTAGTAGTAGTAGTAGTGGTGGTGGTGGTGGTAGTGGTGGGAGTAGTAGTAGTAGTGGTGGTGGTGTTCGTGATGGTGGTAGTGGTAGTGGTGGTGGTGGTAGTGGTGGTGGTGGTGGTGGTAGTAGTAGTGGTGGTGGTGGTGGTGGTAGTGGTGGTGGTGGTGGTGGTAGTAGTGGTAGTGGTAGTAGTAGTGGTGGTGGTGGTGGTGGTAGTAGTGGTGGTGGTGGTGGTGGTGGTGGTGGTAGTAGTAGTAGTAGTAGTAGTGTTGATGATGGTGGTAGTGGTAGTGGTGGTGGTGGTAGTAGTGGTGGTGGTGGTGGTAGTGGTAGTGGTAGTAGTAGTGGTGGTAGTGTTGATGTTGGTGATGGTGGTAGTGGTGGTGGTGGTAGTGGTGGTAGTGGTAATAGTAGGAGTGGTAGTGTTGATGTTGGTGATGGTGGTAGTGGTGGTGGTGGTAGTAGTAGTGGTGGTGGTGGTAGTGGTGGTAGTAGTAGTAGTGGTGGTGGTGGTGGTGATGGTGGTAGTGGTGGTGGTGGTAGTAGTAGTGGTGGTGATGGTAGTGGTAGTAGTGGTGGTGGTGGTGGTGGTAGTAGTAGTATTAGTAGTGGTAGTAGTAGTAGTAGTGGTAGTAGTATCACTAGTTTGGCAATAGTATCTGCATTAGGAGTAGTATTGGTATAAATAGTTATAATAGCCTACTAGTAGGAGCAGTAATACTATAAAATAATTGTGGTGGTGGTGGTGGTAGTGGCAGAGGTGGTGGTGTTGGTGGTGGTAGTAGTAGTATTGGTGGTGGTGGTGGTGGTAGTGGTAGTGATAGTAGTAGTAGTGGTGGTGGTGGTGGTGGTGGTGGTGGTGGTAGTAGTAGTAGTAGGGGTGGTGGTGGTGGTGGTGGTAGTAGCAGTAGTGGTGGTGTTGGTGGTGGTGGTAGTAGCAGTAGTGGTGGTGGTGGTAGTGGTAGTAGTAGTAGTGGTGGTGGTGGTGGCAGTAGCAGTAGTGGTGGTGTTGGTAGTGGTGGTAGTGGTGGTGGTAGTGGTAGTGGTAGTAGTAGTTGTAGTAGTAGTGTTGATGATGGTGGTAGTGGTAGTGGTGGTGGTGGTAGTAGTGGTGGTGGTGGTGGTAGTGGTAGTAGTAGTGGTGGTGGTGGTAGTGGTGGTGGTGGTAGTAGTAGTGGTGGTGGTGGTAGTGGTGGTAGTAGTAGTAGTAGTGGTGGTGGTGTTGGTGGTAGTAGTATTAGTAGTGGTAGTAGTAGTGGTAGTACTATCACTAGTTTGGCAATAGTATCTGCATTAGGAGTAGTAGTGGTATAAATAGTTATAATAGCCTAGTAGTAGGAGCAGTAATACTATAAGTAGTAAAAGTATTATACTGTAAGTAGTAGCATTACTGGTATTGCTGGTGTGTTTGTGTTGAATCAACAGCTTGGGGATGATTGTTATATATCTGCTAAACTTGCTCTCTGCACCTTAATAATAAATCCCTTTGTTTAGATCCCCCGGCCCTCCACAGATGATAGCTTTAAACCTGTCTGAAGACTACTCCTTGTCCCCAGCTGTCACTCTAAACACAACACCTTAGGATCGAAGCAACACTTTGTTTCTGCTGCTCTGACAATCACTTCATCTTTCTCACTCCACTAATCCATTGTGCCTGTGTCCATCTGTCACTTGTCTTCTGTCCCCTTCTTTGTCTGTCTGCATACAATACGTGTGGCTGTGCTCCCTCCCATCCCTTTCTGTCATGTCTGCCTGACTGATACTGGCCACTCTACACACGTCTCTGGGCCTGCATCAAGGCTCATCACTACTGTCATTTGGCATTCTAAGAGCTGGGATGGCTTGACTAATCTCTCATTGTTTTTACTAAAACAGGGAATCAGCGGGTTCAACACTGGGAATAGACAAATAACAGGCATCTTATTATTTTCTCCAGCTTGGACCAAAGAGGCTTTATCACATGACTTCTCCTGAAGCGTTCCAAAATGGAAAGGGATTATTAAAAAAAAAACTACATTAAAATCCCCATAATGTTGTTATTTTATTTTCCCAGCTTCTAAAAATGAGTTGGTTCCTGGCCAACCTCAAACACAACATTAAAGAGCAGAGAGCATTTCTCACTGAAACGTCATCACTCTCGCTCTCCTCCTTTCTCCTTGCCCGCTTTCTCCCATAGTACTCTGCTCTGCAGGATATGGCAGTCCTTTAAGAAGCACCATCCAAAATACACTGAGTGTACAAAACATTAGGAACATGATAGAGACTGAGCAGGTGAATCCAGGTGAAAGCTATGATGTCTCAATTGAGACATGGATTGTGTATGTGTGCCATTGAACGGGCAAGACAAAATATGTAAGTGCCCTTGAACGGAGTATGGTAGTAGGTGCCAGGCACACCGGCTTCAGTGTGTCAAGAACTTGACACAACTGTGGGAAGCATTGGAGTCAGCATGGGCCAGTATCCCTGTGGAACGCTTTTGACACCTTGTAGAGTCAATGCCCCGACAAATTGAGGCTGTTGTAAGGGCATAACAGGATGCAACTCAACATTAGGAAGGTGTTCCCATTTTCTTTTACACTCAGTGTAGATAGGCCTCTCTCCTCCTACTTAGCTCCTACTTTGGGTATAGGTGAGAAGGTGCTGTACCTTTACCGCCTTACCATCTATGTCTTTTAAAGAGAGAAGTCAGCAGATTAAAACATGTTCAACTAGCTCACTAGTTATTATTGCAGGTATTTTAGTGACCTAAATCATTTCATCTTTGGAAATGTATCTTCATCTTACTTTGCTGTCATGCTTAGCCAAACAAAGCGAACAATAAAGTATTAATGAATTAAAAGCGACTCGTGCAAGGTCTCCCTTGAAATACAAAGATTTTTAAATCAAAGGATTTCCTGGTTAAATAAAGGTTAAATAAATAAGACAAATACATTCTTCATTTCTTATTTACTGACAAATTATTCAAGTTGCACAGTTTGTGTTATAATAGTAAGATACAGAGCCTTCAGAAAGTATTCACACCCCTTGACCTTTTCCACATTTTGTTGTGTTACAGCCTGAATTTAAAATTGATTAAATTTAGAATTATTGTCACTGGTCTACACACCATACCCCATAAAATCAAAGTGGAATTGTTTTCTCAAAATCTTTACAAATATATAAATAATCTAAAACTGAAATGTCTTGAGTCAATAAGTATTCAATCCCTTTGTTATGGCAAGCCTAAATAAGTTCAGGAGTAAAAATGTGCTTAACAAGTCACATAATAAGTTGCATGGGCTCATCACTCTGTGTGTAATAATAGTGTTTAACGTGATTTTCTCGGTACCCCACACATACAGATAATTGTAAGGTCCCTCAGTCGAGCAGTGATTTTCAAGCACAGATTCAACCTCAAAGACCATGGATGTTTTCCCTGGTCTTTGTAGTTGAATCTGTGCCCGACTGAGGGACCTTACAGATAATTGTATGTGTGGGGTACAGAGATGAGATAGTGATTTAAAAAATAATGTTAAACACTATTATTACACACAGAGTCCATGCAACTTATTATGTGACTTGTTAAGCACATTTTTACTCCTGAACTTATTTTGGCTCGCCATACAAAGGGGTTGACTACTTATTTACTCAAGACATTTCAGCTTTAATTTGTAATTCATTTGTAAAAATGTTGAAAAACATCATTCCATTTTGACATTATGGGTTATTGTGTAGGCCAGTGACAAACAATCTCAATTGAATCCATTTTAAATTCAGGCTGTAACACAACAAAATGTGAAAAAGTCAAGGGATGTGAATGCTTTCTGAAGGCTACCACAAAATCAGTGAAGTCACTGTCAAAAACATTCTGTGATGTTACAACATGGACCCAAACTCAAATGTATAAATTACAAAGCATACTCAAGAGCTTTCTTCATCACTCTGTGGCACCATGACCAAATCACAACCCGAAACAAAATACACTGTGAATAGGGGGTGTAAAATAAAACCTAACACAAATGGTCATCCAACCCAAGCCTTAATACCGCAGACATCCTTGATGGTGACCTCCAGTCCAGACAACGGCTGCAAAACCACCACTGTGAAATCACCCACAACCAAGGTTAATGGAACCCAATTCATTTCATATGCATGTAGCTGGAACTAGAAGGGTTATCAGACAACGTCTCAAAAGCCAGTCCATGTTTTCCCATAGACTTGCCCGTGTCCCTACTCTAAGCACCCTCTGAAAGCAACAACACTGGGTGAAAAGGCTACATATATTAACATGACTCGTTTTTGATATTCTAGAGCTATTCAAGCATTTCCAATGCATATTTAGAGTTTTGTGGATTTGCACCATATCCTGACATATTCTGAATCCAGATGTGTCTTTCTGACATAGGGATTACTCCGAATATCACATATTTCCTACGGCCGGACATGTATTCATTCACAATATCCTGAGCTAAGAGACATCCTATTTTCTCTCTTCATGTTGACAAATACTGACTGTATACATCGCATATCTGTGTTTTCTCAGCACATTCAAGTTAATAGGCTAGATTGATTCCAGAGATGCCTCTCTTGGCTGAAGTCCATATCCTGATCTTGATATGCTTTTTGGTATGCTGAAAATAAGGATGATTTCTGATGCATTTCTGAGTTTTCAGCATATGCTCAATATGAACTCCATATTTTTCTTTCATGCACACATTATTTTTGGATTCTCTCCCGATATTGACTTATTACATATCCTGAGAAAGGCCTACAGTGCATTCGGAAAGTATTCAGACCCCTTCACTTTTCCCACATTTTGTTAGTTACAGCTTTATTCTAACATGGATTAAATAAAAATGTTCCTCATCTACACACAATACCCCATAATGACAAAGCAAAAAACAGTTTTTTCAAAATCTTTGCAAATGTATAAAAAAAAATTAAAACAGAAATACCTTATTTACATCATCATTCAGACATTTTACTATGAGACTCAGGTGCATCCTGTTTCCATTGATCATCCTTGAGATATTTCCACAACTTGATTGGAGTCCACCTGTGGTAAATTCAATTGATTGGACATGATTTGGAAAGGTACACATCTGTCTATCACAGTTGACAATGTATGTCAGAGTAAAAACCAAGCCATGAGGTCAAAAGAGTTGTCCGTAGAGCTCAGAGACAGGATTGTGTCAAGGCACAGATCTGGGGAAGGGTACCAAAACATTTCTGCAGCATTGAAGGTCCCCAAGAACATAGTGGCCTCCATCATTCTTAAATGGAAGAAGTTTGGAACAACCAAGACTCTTCCTACAGCTGGCCCGCCCGGGGAAACTGAGCAATCGGGGGAGAAAGGCCTTAGTCAGGGAGGTGACCAAGAACCTGATGGTCACTCTGAGAGAGCTCCAGAGTTCCTCTGTGGAGATGGGAGAACCTTCCAGAACCTTTCTCTGCAGCACCACCAATCAGGCCTTAATGGTAGAGTGGCCAGATGGAAGCCGATTGACATCTCTGGAGAAACCTGAAAATAGCTGTGCAGCAACGCTCCCCATCCAACCTGACAGAGCTTTTCTGCAGATAAGAATGGGAGAAACTCCCAAAATATAGGTGTGTCAAGCTTGTAGCATCTTACCCAAGAAGATTCGAGGTTGTAATCGCTTCCAAAGGTGCTTCAACAAAGTCCTGAGTAAAGGGTCTGAATACTTATGTAAATGTGATATTTCTACTTATTTTTTATAAATTTGCTGTTGCTTTGTCATTTTTATAAATGTGATTTTGCTTTGTCATTATGGGGTATTGTGTGTAGATTGATTATAATATATATTTTTTAAATCCATTTTAAGTAAAGGGGTCTGAATACTTTCTGAATGAACTGTAAAAGCATGTTTAACTTGACTTTAGCTATATTTCTTAGATGATAAAAGCAAGACTGGATTACGTTCTTTACATGCAGCTTGATCTTTAGGTCAGGGTCAAAGAAGACAAAGGTGTGTTGCCTTAGGCTTTACATTGATGGACAAATGACCAAAGCTATTTACAATCTGGGTTATGGCAAGGTGGGTTCCAAATAAAACAACCTCTGATTGCTACCATTAAGCTGGAGAAAATGGTCAGACATCCAACATTTTATGTCAGCAAGACACTTTGATGGTTAGCTACGCTAGCTTGGTTAATGGGTCTGATTGGTAAATAAAGCTGTGTGTCATCCGTCTAGCAATGAAACTGAGTGTTATGATTGCGGGTGATGTCACCAAGCGGAAGTATGTACATGGGGGGAAAGGACGGGGCCCAGACTTGAGGGACACCATAGTGAATAGGTGCTGGGGACGATACCCATGCTCACTGAGAAACGTATGCCACATACACTACCGGTCAAAAGTTTTAGAACGCCGGCTCATTCAAGGGTTTTTCTTTATTTTTACTATTTTCTACATTGTAGAATAATAGTGAAGACATCAACACTACAAAATAACACATATGGAATAATGTAGTAACCAAAAAAATGTTAAACAAATAAAAATATATTTTATATTTGAAATTCTTCAAATAGCCACCCTTTGCCTTGATGACAGCTTTGCTTTGATGCCAAGAGTGTGGAAAGCTGGCAAAGGGTGGTAGTGTAGATATGACCTGAACCTGTCGAGGGAAACGCCAGAGATTCCCACCCACTTCTCCAGCCGGTCAACAAGGATGTTACGATCAATAGTATTAAACCCAGTATAGTATTAAACCCAGCACTGAGATCCCAAAGAACTAGAATAGAGCATTCACCGGCAGCCAACATAAGTTATTTACTGAATTAAAGCCGTTTCTGTGCTGTGGCATAGCCATGGTAGCCAAAAGAAATGGGCAACTGGGCCTGCCCAGCATTTTTATACATGATCCTAAGTATGATGGGATGTTCATTGCTTAATTAACTCAGGAACTACACTTGTGAGGAAGCACCTGCTTTCAATTTACTTTGTATTTCTCATTTACTCAAGTGTTTCCTTTATTTTGGCAATTACCTGTAAGTACATTTGCTCCCATCTGTTTTCCCAGAGGGGTTCCTGTCATACCTTGGCGCAGCGCCGTGATCCTTAGCTCCTTCCATATGAGCAGCTTCAATATGGAGGAGAGGGGCATCCCTTTAAATCACATACTGTATGAGAGGTTTGGAAAGATTACTAGATTTGTTTTTGTCAACACTCTGGTACAGTTACATAATCTCAGTGGGGATACTGGTCTTGTCTCTTTTTAATACCATTTGATTTGGGTGGGCCTATATGCTCTTACAGCATCCTGTAGCTTGAATCTGCCTCCCTCCATCTCTCCATTATTGCTGGGCTACTACCCCCACTGTGGAGCCCATCCATCAGAGTGGGGAAGAAAAAAATGTAACTTGAATAAATATTTCATTAGATTATTCCTATGATTTAATGTGCTTCTGACTGGCTTGAGTCTACGGCAATATCTTTGGTCCATTTATAAATGCATTAACACAATGATCCTCCTGACACTAGCTTAATATTGATACTCAGCAGGCAGATGAGAACAGACATGTTTGTATTGCCTGTCCAGTATGCTGAATCACTCCTGCCACCCATCCTCCTCTCATCAAGTGTGTGTGTGTATGTGTGTGTGTGTGTGTGTGTGTGTGTGTGTGTGTGTGTGTGTGTGTGTGTGTGTGTGTGTGTGTGTGTGTGTTTTCAGTCTACACAGCTAAACCTGTATCTGTATTCAAAAGCAGATCTGATAAGATTGACACAACCTATGCAACAATAACCCTCTTACTAGCCACAGAACAACACAGAAAAATACATTTGAAAATGGCTTTGTGTAGTTTTCATGTGCGAATCCGCAAATAATTAAACTGCTAGCATACCTAAATCAAGAAAAATACAATTGCAACCTTCAGGTAGCCTTCACACACACAGAGAAAAAATGAATATTATACTGAAAGCCTGTTGTGTGAGTGGAGCCTAATTAAAAACAACAGGAGAAGTTTTCACTGTGAGTGATAAATCCAACATCAGGAAATAGTCAACATATTAATACCAATTGGATGACAATAAATGGCTGGCCATTGACAGTACAGGCAGAATAAATCATTTGAAGAGGGAGACTAGACTGCATGTTTAATTGGCGAAGGCAGCCACTGTTTAGGGAGACTAGCAGCTGATCACCCGAGAGACTGAAGCTTCAGACAATGCACATTTGCTAATCCTCTCGAGTCAAGTTATTATAGCCACGCATTATTATCACGCTTCACAAACTAATTCCTTGTTTTCCCTGATGGATTACCAGAAAGAATCGGTCGAAGGGAAGGAAGGAAGGGAGGAAAACAACAGACTATGAATATAATGTAAATCAAAATGACAAAATATGACACACAACTAGTCAGTATTTGTAAGGACCATTTTGGTTCGATGAATGCAATTTTGCTTCTCTGGAAAATGTGTGTGTGTGTGTGTGTGTGTGTGTGTGTGTGTGTGTGTGTGTGTGTGTGTGTGTGTGTGTGTGTGTGTGTGTGTGTGTGTGTGCGAGCGAGCGCGCGTGTGTGGGTGCACGTGTGCGTGCGTATGCGTGTGTGTGTGCGTTCGCGCGTGTAATTTTGAGGAACAATTAAACTATTAGATGACATTCCTAATCATTTTTCGTTTATAAAGCATTGACAATAGAAAAAGCAGTGAAGTGCAGAGGACTAGTGCTAGGATGATTTCATACTGGAAATTGTGTGGCCAGGATTTATTACATTCCAAGTAAACTGATTCAACTAAACCCTGGCTATTTGACATGAATGAATAAGAATAAAAATGGACTTTGACATTAATATTTTGGGTCTGACCTCTAAAATGATTTACTTGAATGGGAGTACTAATCATTTGTATTATTGTTTGGAGAACGAGTAATTTAATCCGTTAAATGAGTTGATGAGATAGGTAATTCAATTTGATTTTATTATCACATAATAGCAGAGACGATGCTTGTCATATTTGAGGAAGTAAGTATTCACTAACAAGAATGTAGCCTTGATTGTATAATATTTCCACAGAAATGGCCATGTTCCAAATAAAATCTATACATTTACATTGATTAATTTAAGAGGCAATGTTTTACCTTTAGTAATATTCCTTCACTAATTAGTTTGAGGTAAAATGCTTATGCGACTTCCGTACGATAAAACAACAAAGGCATAAAGTTAACAGGGGTATTTCAGCACGGAAGGCATAAACCCACAGTACTAAGAATAAACGCAAAAAAAACTTGTTATTGAAAGCTTTTGCATAGAACATTTTCAGGAACTTGTTTTAATTGACAGTAACTTTGTAAAATGTCATGATAAATGTGCCAAATTGATGAAGATAATAAATTAAAGAGATCGAACCTGTACATTGTAAACTACAGCTGTTGATGTCACGACTTTTGTCAATGTACAATTCAAGACTCATCAGTGAATCATCTTTCTGACACACAGAGAAATTCTGCTCATATATTCCATATGCATTCCACCATTCAGGGCCTGACTTCAATTATAACACAACAGTTTGTTGAGAACCAGAACCAAGTACTGCAATCCTTATGTAATGCAGTACAATAACGTTTTATTCTTTGCACACAAATACTGTCTAGTGTGTGAGGTTGAGAAATACTCCTATTATACAGACAAGCACACACACACAAACAAACACCTCTCACAGAATTATAGCCCTATGTAGGTGTGGGGCATACTAGAGTCCTCTCTAGCGATTGACCTCTGATCTTTGATCACTAACCATAGGTGAGAGAGACATTTGGCATAGCATGAGCTGAATGATTGCTGGCTAGTTATTTAACTTCATTAACAGAGACACATTGGAAGGGACATATTCTAGGTGTGGCTCATCACTTACACCAGATTTAGTTTGACATCAGAAATGACAAATGTGATTTACATTTGACCAGCCTTATCGCACCTGTGGATAATGTCAAACTTGATTTTGGGTTGATAATGTTGTACACCCATCAAGACATTGTCCATAATGCAGTATGTCTATAATTATATTTTTACTTTCAGAAACGTAAACGCTTCATGTTCATCGTAGCCTATTTGGAACGGCAGAAATGTAAACGCTTCATGTTCATCGTAGCCTATTTGGAACGGCAGAAACGTAAACGCTTCATGTTCATCGTAGCCTATTTGGAACGGCAGAAATGTAAACGCTTCATGTTCATCGTAGCCTATTTGGAACGGCAGAAATGTAAACGCTTCATGTTCATCGTAGCCTATTTGGAACGGCAGAAACGTAAACACTTCATGTTCATCGTAGCCTATTTGGAACGGCAGAAATGTAAACGCTTCATGTTCATCGTAGCCTATTTGGAACGGCAGAAATGTAAACGCTTCATGTTCATCGTAGCCTATTTGGAACGGCAGAAATGTAAACGCTTCATGTTCATCGTAGCCTATTTGGAACGGCAGAAACGTAAACGCTTCATGTTCATCGTAGCCTATTTGGAACGGCAGAAATGTAAACGCTTCATGTTCATCGTAGCCTATTTGGAACGGCAGAAATGAGTGAACATAATGGCATAATAATGCCAGGTGGCTGCAGGTAGCTTAGCGGTTAAGAGCGTTTGGCCAGTAACTGAAAGGTTGTTTGTGTGAATATCTGAGCTGACTAGGTGAAAAATCTGCCGATGTGCCCTTGAGCTAGGCACTTAACCCTAATTGCTCCTGTAATTCGCTCTGGGTAAGAGTGCCTGTTAAAATGTGTCAAAAGTGGCATTTACCTGTGATGTTTATATTTCTCAATATCACATAGACTGCTAAGCAGGGAAAGCCTTTATCTCAGGGCTTTCATTTGGTCACAAGTCGTGCTGCTGCTCCAGTTTCAACTGTTCTGCCTTATTATTATTCGACCATGCTGGTCATTTATGAACATTTGAACATCTTAGCCATGTTCTGTTATAATCTCCACCCGGCACAGCCAGAAGAGGACTGGCCACCCCACATAGCCTGGTTCCTCTCTAGGTTTCTTCCTAGGTTTTGGCCTTTCTAGGGAGTTTTTCCTAGCCACCGTGCTTCTACACCTGCATTGCTTGCTGTTTGGGGTTTTAGGCTGGGTTTCTGTATAGCACTTTGAGATATCAGCTGATGTACGAAGGTCTATATAAATACATTTGATTTGATTTGATTTGACAAGTCAACTGATTCTGCCATATCCTTTCCTGCTCAACGCGTTTGGGCTGTCAGGACCATGGACAGCAACGGAGGCCCAATTCCCATTGATGGAAATATCAACTAACATGGTGCATATTTGAACTTATTATAGCCTTATTTGACCATTAATCACAATTGTGTCATTGTAAAGATTTTTTTAGATCTTGGTGTCTGGACAGCATTTGGTTTTACACTAAATCCATGGAAGTATGCTATGTAGGCTAAATTATCCTCTGTAATACTGTAACATCAAAAAGCCTTAGTTATTGGTGGCTACAGTTTCCATTAAGAAGTTTGATGATGATGATGAAGATTATGATGATGGATGATGCCCTACACTGTATTAGAAA
The DNA here is from genome assembly GCF_057628025.1 of Oncorhynchus mykiss. Lineage (NCBI taxonomy): Eukaryota > Metazoa > Chordata > Actinopteri > Salmoniformes > Salmonidae > Oncorhynchus > Oncorhynchus mykiss. The sequence goes on from NC_143025.1 coordinate 18,675,453, forward strand.
ACAAACATTGAATCTTAAAGCTGCAGTATGTACATTTTTGCACAACAAGACCAAATTCACATAGAAATGTGTTATAGATCTGTCATTGTCATTGAAAGCAAGTCTAAGAAGCAGGAGATCTGTTCTATTTGCGCTATTTCTATGCTCCCCCTCAAGTTTTGTTTTTGTGTCTTACACCTTCAGTTTTGTATGTCATCATCAAACAGCTGAAAATACAATACTTTTGGTTATGCAAAATATATTTCACAGCGATGTAGATGGTACAATTATTTTTTTACATTATACTTGTTTGTTTTGTCACATAAACTGAAATTATGTGAACTATTAGAATTTCAGCAACAGGAAATGTTGGAGAGTTTCTGCATAGCGCATCTTCAAAGGGATAGTTTGGGATTTTGGCAATGCAGTTTGAAGGAAGTGTCTGACAAGCATTAGCGCAATGACTGCTACTGTAGCACGCTAGCTGTTCCTGTAGACTTCCAGCCATTGTGCTAACGCTAGCAAAACTACCTCTCACTTCCTTCATATTCAATGCAAATACATAAAAATGGTATCCACGAGTTCATCCGCCAATGGGGATAAAGGGAATCGTTGCCTAAATCCCAAACTATCCGTTTAACATTGTATTTTTGTTGGTGGCTTATTTACACCCACGTCCATAAACCCAACATGGCAACACACCATAGCAGCAGCAACACTGCTGGCTGCGCGCAGTAAACGTTTGTCACCTCTTGACAGTCCTTGCGTCCCTATTTTGTACATTTTGGCACCGAATTTATTTGGTCTTGGGTTTAGCTTCTACTTGAGCAGCACATGGTGGGATGTTACAGAAAGCATATGGATAAATAAAGGATGCTGCCTGTACCTACAATTTGGGAGAGTCAAGGGGAGGTTCTTTTAAAATGTATCCCTTTTAAGCGCCTCTGCCCCAGTTCTGAGAGAGCGTTGTGAAAATACAAATACATTGGATACATGTATATGAAATATTATCACGTTTGAAGTCTGTAAACACTCAAGTCGTTTGGATGTGTATGCGTGAAAGCAATAATATAAGCTAAGAATCAGCGCGAGATCACTACAACTATGAAATCTCCATATGTGCATGCCCATGGCCACATTAGAATATTTGGGAACATGAGACCACGATGATTAAAAGTAGCCTAGGTTATCATGCATGTTTGACGAAAAATAGTATGCAATAATTATTCCTACAATACTCTACAATCATTTAGAGAGCTAAATGTTGAGTTAGACACACAAAAAAAAAATGGTGCGTAATGCAAGAGTCGCCAGCCATTCGACTGGCAATTGAAGGCTACGTAATATTGTAATTAAACGAAATACAGCTAATTGTATTAGGCCTTGCTATATGCCATTGGATGGGGAGGGGGGGCACACGTTACCTTTGTGCATGCCGGTGTATCGGTCCTTTAGAACTGTCAGTTCGTGGATTTTCCCGAACTGTTCAAACAGAGGTTTCAGGTCTTTTTCCTCTAAGTTCCGCGGTATCTGCCCGATAAACAGCTTTATGGCATCTTGGTCTTTCATATTGCCGCTCTCCGGATGAATGGAAATGGATTCTGACCCGTTCATGGGTTTAGGAAATGTGATCTGAGAGTACTGGTGCTGGTGAGGGATAAGTAGTAGTGGTTGTTCGGTAGGTGGTGCCCCAGGTCCAGTGAAAACCAGGCTGGTGTGAGCGGGATGGGGCTGATGTGATTGCTGCTGCCTTCTTGTTTCAGTCTGAGTGAATCTGGCCATTCTGAGCTGGGAGCACACTGGATAATAATGACAACACAAACACGCACTGAGAGAGAGCAAGCACTCAGCTGGAAACCAGGCTCACCTTCTATCTAACACACAATACTATTCTGTTAGCAGCACTAACGATGACATCACTTTTCTATGATAATGAGGTAACCTTCAAAATAAACACCCGCATTTCAAAACATTGCAAAACTCATTCAAAATATCTAACATTTTGATCAATTTTTATTGTTCTTATAACCAAATACAAGAAGGAATTTATGGGGAAAAAAATGTAATATGTTTAAAAAAAATAATAATTTAAGACCGCTATTGAAAAATACAATGTTCAGACTGGTATGTTAACAATATTGGGCTTATAGTGAAAAAAAAGCTATTATTTGTGCAAATGTAAAGTGTTGTTGGGAGTACTCAGTAGGGTCTGTAGAATCTATATAGGGTGTCATTTCATTGGGCACTGAATAATACGGAGGGTTGCTGGCCTTTTACTACATTCCATTACAATGATCTTTTAAAAGTATATGTGATATGTCTTTAGCGAGTCAGCAATTACAGTCTGTCTTGTGACAGCAAAGAGGTTATGCCAAATGTTTCTAGAACAGCCAACAACTGGTGGGGTTTAGCATGTGATAGTGAACTTAAACTCACATTGGACAGTTATAGCCATACATTAGATTTCCAACATATAGTCAGTAGTAGTAATTGCATTACATTAAATCTTAAAATGCTGGATTTTTAAAGCCAGCATGAAAGAGAATTAAAGGATATACAACTTTCAATTCAGAAACATCAGGCATTCCAGTATCTGCTAATGCATGGTGTTGAGATGGAAGTGACACTAAACTATACAAATGCGTGCCCCCATTTTAGAAAACAGTCAGAAGGTATTAGTTGTGGTGTTTATGTGTGCTGTTCTCTAAAGCAGTCTTATCAGAGCGCAAAGTAAATACGCTTTGTCACAATGGCATGCGAGAGTATCTTTTACATGAGTTAACGGAGGGGAAATTGCTTAATTGAAAGAAGTTAAAGAAGTTTGAAGAATACTGCAGACTCTCTTTTAATGCATTTTAAACTGTAGAAGTGTCATTTAAAAATAGTACACGCAAAACAACAGTCTCAACGTCAACAGTGAAGAGTCGACTCCGGGATGCTGGCATTGGGGCGGCAGGTAGCCTAGTGTTTGGAGCATTGGACTAGTAACCGAAAGGTTGCAAGATCAAATACCTGAGCTGACAACTTAAAACCTGTCGTTCTGCCCCTGAACAAAGCAGTTAGCCCACTGTTCCTAGGCCATCATTGAAAATAAGAATTTGTTCTTATTGTCTTGCCTAGTTAAATAAAGGAGAAAAAATTGTAGGCAGAGTTGCAAAGAAAAAGCCATATCTCAGACTGGCCAATAAAAATGAAATATTAAGATGGGCAAAAGAACAAAGACACCAGACAGAGGAACTCTGCCTGGAAGGCCAGCATCCAGGAGGCACCTCTTTACTGTTGACGTTGGGACTGGTGTTTCGCGGGTACTATTTAATGAAGCTGCCAGTTGAGTACTTGTGAGGTGTCTGTTTCTCAAACTAGACACTCTAATGTGCTTGTCCTCACGGTCAGTTTTGCATCGGGTCCTCCCACTCCTCTTTCTACTCTGGTTGTTCTGTGAAGGGAGTAGTACACAGTGTTATACAAGATCTTCAGTTTCTAGGCAATTTCTCACATGGAACAAGAATATCAAGAAAAGACTGATGGGTTTCAGAAGAAAACTCTTTGTTTCTGACCATTTTGAGCCTGTAATCGAACCCACAAATGCTGATGCTCCAGATACTCAACTTGTCTAAAGAAGGCCAGTTTAATTGCTTCTTTAATCTGAACAACAGTTTTCAGCTGCGCTAACATAATTGCAAAAGGGTATTTCTAATGATCAATTAGCCTTTTAAAGTGATAAACTTGGATTAGCTAACACAATGTGCCACTGGACCACAGGAGTGATGGTTGCTGATAATGGGCCTCTGTACGTCTATGTATATATTCCATTAAAAATCAGCCGTTTCCAGCTGCAATAGTCATTTACAACATTAACAATGTCTACACTGTATTTCTGATCAATTTGATATTTTAATGGACAAAAAGTAGCTTTTCTTTCATAAACAAGGACAGTTCTAAGTGACCCCAAAATTTTGAACAGTAGTGCATTTTGATTTGTTTAACACTTTTTTTGGTTACTACATGATTCCATATGTGTTATTTCATAGTTTTGATGTCTTCAATATTATTCTACAATGTAGAAAATAGTCTAAATAAAGAAAACCCTTGAATGAATAGGTGTGTGCAAACTTTTGACTGGCACTGTGTATATATATATATATATATATATATATATATATATATATATACATATATAGCATTTATAGGCCTACAGTGTATTGCATTGGGACCACTGGAATGGGTGGAATTAGAAAGTGCTGCTGGGTATGTAGACCTCAGTCCCCCAAGAAATAACACCATATATAAATTCTACAGACCCTACTGAGTATTCCCAACACCACTTTTACATCGGCACAGAGTCGTTTTTTTGTCTATAAGCCAATATGTAATTTATAGGCCTACCGTCTATTGCATTGCAGTGATTGGAGTAAGAAGTCCCCAGCGCTCTATATTGAACCCCTTGCACAGCACAATTTAAGTTTTGTAGACTCTATTGAGTAATTTGAATTACATATTATTTGTATTGTATTTAAAGTATATTTCTTTACAAAAACCAACACAATACCTATGAACATACCAGTATTTGTGTAAACTCTCTAAAGAAATGCTGATATAAATAATACAATATTAAAATAAAAGTACATCAAATTATCACTTTTTTTAAAGGTGGTTGCAATACTTTGAAAAACAGTTGCTTTACTAGTCACGCCAAAACAATTGATATTCCCAAAGATTAGCATGTATTTTTAGGGGGGACTCTTATTTTGAAGAAAAAAAATCCTCGATCGTGCTGCCAGCGTAATATCCTGCTGCCAGGAGAACGGTAATCCGACACACACTCGGATCACACACACATAGTACAAGAGAGAGGGTGGCTGATAGGGGGGAGAACGACTACGCGAAAGCGAGAGGCATATTCACCGCTCTTGAGCGACACTCACAGATATCGGTATGATACTGCACCATCGGAGTGCAAATTCTTTGCATTGCACAACCTGCTTGGAGAAGTTTGGGGCCACCTCCTTCCTTTTCTGAACTACCCAATTCTTTCAGAAAACAGGCCACTATTGCTTCTCTATCTCAAGTCCCTCACAGCCAGGCATGCCTTTGATGGCCTCTCAGTAGTTTCATCCCACTCTGACACCAGTGGAGCACTGTATGATACAATATGGTACTGTCCTTTAAATTAATATTGTTTTACTTTGCTTACACTTTGTTTCCGATAGGCTACACACTGGTTTAAATCTCCTGGACAAGACCTGCCACATCTTTCAATGCAAATAAATATGTGACATTACCCTCAAAGTTAAAACTTCCCACTTTATTTCCATGCTATCATTCCTTTATTTTGTCCCCATTGCCTGCGAATTGTCTTAATGGTCTTGCATTGTTAGTTGCAGTGTTCTTGATCTCTCCTATGGAATATAAGAGGCGGCTTCAGTTAACTACAGTGTCAAACAGCATGTAACAATGAACATTACAATGCCTACCAGTGGCTGGTGGGAGGCTGGTGGGAGGAGCTATAGGAGGACAGGCTCATTTCCATATGTTTGATACGTTCCATTAATTCCATTCCAGCCATTACAATGATCCTGTCCTCCGATAGATCCTCCCACCAGCTTCCACTGCTGTCTACAGTCTGGTAATTAGTGGGATATATTTCTGAACCACCAAAGCAGCTCTTCCCCATTAAAAACCATGATCAGATCATAATCCACACATCTGATCAACAGAACATTACTCAACAGATAATGGGAGAAAATTAGCAAAGTAATAATGGAGAAAAGTTTTTTAGTCTGTGTGTTACTTCAAATCAAATGTATTCATATAGCCCTTCGTACATCAGCTGATATTACTGATATTACGTTACTTCAAGAAACGTATGCATTTCCAAAGACGAATGGATAGTGCAGGCTACCATATTATAATTTAACAAAAAACTACCCCGACTAGGCTTCATTAACTTGTCCTCTATATTTACAAATGCTGTCAAGAACACTTACACAGAAAATACATCTGTTATTTGCAACTGAAGCCATGACTTATAAAGCCAACTGATAAATAAAACAATACAGAATTACAATACAGAACAGACAGCTATTTTGTAAAGTGAGGTATGTAAAACAAAGGGCTTTAATTGAACATATCTGCAGGATGTTAAAGCCATTTAACAGTGGATTAAATAAAGTGATATACTGTCAGTGATAACAGGCCCGCTTGTGTAGAGGGGAATCGATCTGGGCTGTCTTGGCTGCTCACTGGGCACCGTGGGGGGTCTAGATCTTCAGGATCACAGTGTCAATGTCTCGGATGATCTTCAGCTGGTTCCACTGCTCCAGGTTTAACGCCACACCTGAGGGAGACACAGACCAGTGAAGGGGAGGGAGTTTAAAATGCATATTTTGCAGGACGTTGAAAAGGCATCTTTTCCAGACGTTGAAAACTATGTATTTTCCAGATGTTGAAATCAGGTTCATTTTTGGTTCTGAATGAAAGTTCAAAATACTTATTTTCCTGATGTTGAAAATACGTATTTTACAGATGTATTTTACAGACCAGATGTTGAAATCAGGCTCATTTGTCATTCTGAATGAAAGTTGAAAATGTGTAATTTATATACGTCTATGTTTGGGCTAAATCAAGGCTGGTCCAGACAGGACAACATCTGAACCAAACGTACACTTGTATTGATTGGTTCAGATTTGGTCCAGACCAGACCAAAAACCAATGTCCGTGGACAAAAAAAGACGTCCAAAGGGCATCGTCATCGTTCTATGCTTACTGAGGTGTAGCCTACAGTGTTGCCTGAAAGGCATTTTATGAATGGCCATCTATGCGGTAAGGCTACCGTTTGTAAAACACCAAACAACAACGTCTGGACAGGACCCCCAAACAAGACGTCCAAAAGACTTCGGCTGGTGCTTACCGGGGTGTAGCATACCTTGTCCGTGCAATGGAATTTTATGAATGCCCATCCATTTGGTCGGCCCTCCATTTGTAAAACAGGATTTTGCATTGGCTTTATTAGTCCTGATTCATGTGGCTAATCAATTTGGCTATTTAAGCTCTGAATATCAGCTGCCCAACTTTATCAGGAGTTATCGCAAGCCTATTTGCAATGTGTTTACACAGCGGGAGAGGCAGAAGTATTCACTGATCATGACAATGGGGTGAAACTCTTGGACAACAGTTGTGATTGTCCATTCCATATTGTCCATTTAACTTTGACCCATCCTGTTTTTAGGATATGTTGTTTGTTAACATGGCAGCTTATTTTTTAGTTGATTGAGCCCCATTTAGGTTAAGATATTTTATCTGAGAAACCTGCATGTTGTAAAAAGTGTCCGTCTCATTACATTGTCATACATTTCATCTCCAGCCTGTAGTAGGCTAAAGAAAGGCCACATGCTCTTTCTACCATATCCTATAATTGCTCCATGATTTATGGAATTCGATTTTTGGATGGAACATTGGTGGAGCGCATTGGTGGAGCGCTGCAGAGATGTGCTCTCCAACAGCACTCTGGAGAAGCGCACTGAGAATGGACAAGCAAAATATTTTGCACCCCTGTCTTAGACAGAGTGGGCACTACTGATCAAAGGGCGGCATCAGTGCTCACCTAAAAAGCTCATGTGCCACTTGTTAAGAGAAATTGTCATTGTTTTTGGACAGAATTATGTGAGATTTTATGTGTTGTTGTTGGAGGTGCATCTGGGTCAGTTTTGCTAATAAAATGCCGCCCTCATCAATTTGCCTCCATAGGCAGTCACCTAATTGTGCCTAATGAGCGGGCCGACCGTGGTGTCGGGGTCCACATTGACATGGAAGCTCAATACAATAACCGCAGGGCGGGGTTCATACTCTGAGATTTCTTATTCTTTTTCTGAGATGTTTGATATGTTTAAATATCATGGCACACAGCACCCTGAAACAAGATTGAAGGTTTTTCATTCATTTCTGTATTTTTACCCACCACTTTTATTTTAGTTTTATTCAAGTGGACATGTATTGAATTCCAAGGCATCTATCCGGCCGCCAACCGTCATATACTCTATATAGCTTATTGGATAAGAAGCCTATGTTGTCACACTGCTACTGCCCTAGCCTTAAACTACAAGGATGTCGAGTGGCTATTTTGAGAGAGTGGAGGTCGTTGAGGAGGGGGAGCCAAGAGTGAGAACTTCCTGTACATGCGTTTTTATTGACAATTTCCATTAGCATTTCGCCAGGCTGGAGGCCTGTGACAACAAATCAATAGTGTGAACTAAAATGTTACATACAATTCACAGTAGCATTAATGCTGCTTCTTGTTAACCACTGAATCGGCACAGGGAGGCAGCCAAGCTTGATCTCCACAGCCTGGTCTGTAGTGACTGAGGCCCAGGACGAGCCATGACAGTCAGCTAAGGGAGCAACTTAGCATTCTGCACTGCTCATTAATTAATTAATTCACACACACACACACTGAATGATTCTTAAATGCTCTGGCTGGCATGGCAAACTTCACCAACCGTAAATCTGACAAATAAGCATACAGTGTTTGAGATAATTCACCACTACACTCTAGTTCTGCATTGCAAAGCACGCTCACTCAACTGGAAGGTTTTGTTCAAGAAAATGAGTGTGATGGGATGGCATATTGCACCAAAGCCCTTTATGGACCGCTAGCTTAAACCTCTCAGATGTAAAGTCCCCTGTTTAGGGTGGTTCTGGTACCAATTTTTACCATCATTTTGTCTTATAAATCAATCTGCGGAAACCATAGGTCGAATTGGCTTGTATTGAGCGATAGCCCTGGTTCCACGGACACGGAAGTATATTCTGACCACCTGTGAGATGTAGGATGTGAAATCTGAAACCACTTGAAGCTGGGACAATTTCATTCGCTCTTCTGACTGTCCATCAACTCCTGGTTGAACCCTACATCACAGCAACTGACAAAGCACATGCCTGCAATCCTTACATTGTAGTGCAACAGGGGATTATGGTTAGCACACTCAGAGATCGATTTATAGCTATTCATCTAAAATAATTAATAGATTTTAAACAAAAAACACTTTGTTTGTCAAATATGGACAATATTAATATATGCTGAAAGTTGATTTCCTAGTGAGTTCAGGAAGCCAAGCTAGAGCCCTGTGTGACATTCACAGCGGTGGGGGAGATGTTTTGATCAAGAGAGACCTTTAGAAAATATGCATATTTTCTCTAACACTAAACTTGCAAATATGTACTTCACAGTTATAAGGAAGGTGAAATGTTATGGGTAATCTATTTTATAGTTATAAGGAAGGTGAACTCTTACAGTTATGTCAATGGTGGGTGTAGCTGGTGCATGGAAGTCAGGCGCAGGAGAGCAGAGATGAGTGGACAAAGCACTTTACTTAGGCTATCATAATACAGAACGCAACCGCGTCACAAAACAAATGCCCAAGAAACAAGTGAGGCAGCACAAAGTACAAAACCCAAGTACAAAGTATTGGCTGCCGCAAAGCACGGGCATAAAACAAAACCCGGCGCAAACCAGCCGGAAGCGTGCCAACCTTGACAAAATAAACAATACCCCACACAGACATGGAGGGAACAGAGGGCTAAATACACAGTAATAATGATGAGATGTAAACCAGGTGTGCAGGAAAACAAGACAAAACCAATGGAAAATGAAAAGTGGATCGGCGATGGCTAGAAGACCGGTGACGTCGACCGCCAAACGCCGCACGAACAAGGAGAGGACCCAACTTCGGGGGAAGTATTGACAAGTTAGGGATTTTAAAATTTGCCAATACTATATTTAGAAAGCATATAAGTCATTTCAAGCCTTATTCATACAGTTTTGGTGAATAGGAAATACGTAATTGTCACGCCCTGACCATAGAGAGCCCTTTGGGTTCTCTATGGTGCAGTAGGTCAGAGCGTGACTAGGGGGTGTTCTAATCTTGAATTTCTATGTTGGTGTGAGTATGGTTCCCAATTGGAGGCAGCTGATGATCGTTGCCTCTAATTGGGGATCATACTTAGTGTGGTCCTTTTCCCACCTGCGTTTGTGGGATATTATGTTTATATTTTTGTTCAGTATTGTTACATTTAAGAGACTTAATGGTGTGGATGTGAAAAGAGCACTCTGTCTGTACCGGTCGCCCATGTCAGTGGTGTAAACTCTCTGATATTGTTCTGGACCTTGCCTTTGGAAGAGACACCCTAACGAACCTCATCTTTCCTATCTGCAGACGAGAAAGAGTGTTACATAGAACATGCTCGAGTGCAGAAATGTCTGCTGGTTTTAGACGTATAGTGATGTGGCTGTTTGCAAATCAGTGACTTTATTTGCTCTGCTCTCCCTCATCCTCCCACTGGCTCCTTTTATTGTTGGGGGGGGGCAGCGTTGGAGCTGTTCTACCGTTCTTCTGGGCTGGGCCATCTGACGCTGGGAGCCTCTTACTCTTTACCTCAGGGACAGGCTTACAGGAGAGAAATGTATTTTCAAGAGCATCTTTATTATAATTCACATTATGTAAGCGTTCATTAACAAAGCGTTCTCCCCATCTGTTTCAATGGGCACATTCCATTAACTCAGAAACCTAAAAATGGATAAAGCAACTGCATATTTCCCCTTTAAAGAGGATGCTATAAATATTGAAATACCATGGTCAGTATCAATGCACAGTTCATGTATTCTGAGTCCAAATCAATTGAAATGAATGGTTTGTGTTAATGGAATTTAATGAGACACTACATGGCAAATATATGTGTGTGATTATTTAGCATTCAGAGATGCAGGGAATAGAGATGAGATGGCATACCTTTTTGTACTCCTTGTCACTACTGCTACCTACCTGACTCCTGGGATTTGAGAATTAACTTAAATTGAACTTAAAATCAATCAATTTGCATGTGTTTAAGATGAACAGTCAGGAGTAAACTAAATCAGCCATCGTATCTGGATCAGCAAAGTAGATGTAGGCCATCAAACTTGGAATTAAGTTTTATGCAGAAGTGCACACAACTGCCTCTCAATCTCTTTCTTTGGGAAATGGAATGAGAGCTGTGCATCATTAGCAAACCAAATGCAGGCTGGAATGTTGACTGGCACTACCCATTCAATGCATTATTTCAATTAATATCCTCATGTGTAGTTTAATCATTACATTTGCATTTCTCCGTCAATTCAATTTTCATGAAGTTAAAATGTATGTTAAAAGTTGCACTGATGCCAGTTAGCATATTGGTCTAGGTAGCCTTGTAATTTAATATCTAGCCGAAGAGCATTTCAATCATAGTGGGAGGAAAGGCCACAAGCTGTATACACAGCTGTATCTAGAGAATATCACTCTAAAGTTCATGAATAACATAATTGCATAAAGCAGCAAATTCTACTTTATTCTAATTACTAATTAACAAACTGATTGAGAGGGGACCACAAACACCTGAGCTGAGGAGGCACGGGCCCTTTTCAAACAGATAGGCCTGTTTAAAACATTTATCTTTCTCCTTGCATCCTTGAGATAACCTATGTGGGAAAACTATTGAACACTAGCCTATACTGAGCCCCTCCTGTCATACTAAGTCAGTTGGTTATTTCTTAAAGTAGGCTAAAGTAAAAAATAAATGCCTCTACTTTGGCAATGTTTATCTCGAAATCGATGCACCTATGCTTTCCCACCACTAGAGAGAAATATAACTCTGCTCTAATTTTACAGGCTACTGATATCCTAAACTCTCCTGGACAGACTACTAAAAATAAATGGTATCTGACCAAATTACTCACAATTTTTGTTCTGGGTTAATGGAGATTAGCCTACTGCATATCCCAAAATGATGTGGCCACAATAATTTCCTGTGAACTGAAATAATTCTCAGACAAAAATACATGTTTCCTCCCTACAAAAAGGTTGCTGACAATGAATACAAATATTGTCAGCATGGTATTTGCTAGCCCATTCATAGACGATAATGTTAATTATAAACTGGGTGGTTCGAGCCCTAAATGCTGATTGGCTGTGGTACAGCCGTGGTACATCAGACAGTATACCACGCGTATGACAACATTTTTATTTGTACTGCTATAATTACATTGGTAATCAGTTTATAGTAGCAATAAGGCACCTCTTGGGTTTGTGGTATATGGCCAATGTACCATGGCTAAGGGCTGTATCCAGGCACTCCGCGTTGAGTTGTGCATAAGAACAACCCTTAGCCAAGGTATATTGGCCATATACCGCACCCCTTCGTGCCTTATTGCTTAAACATACAGTATACCATCTATTCACGAACCTGTCAACTGACAGAGGCAGATGCACCCACACTCCACTCCCAAATCTTGTCTAAACGTCAATACTTTGTCTAAATGTCAAAATGTTTTGGAAACATTTGGAACTAAACTTTCACATCAGCGAGAAAGGTTAAAAAAAAAGGTTAAATTACTACACGCATCTATCGGGTTAGGGTTTCCACTCTGTAATATTTCCGTCTTACAGCGCTTGTTCACGGAAGACAGAAGCGACCACCTGTTCTAATTAATTATCGAAACATCTCCAAACACCTGTCTGTAACAGAAGAAGGATGCCATAATAGTGTTGTAGCTGAAAAATATCTGGCTGCAACTGTGTGAAAACCAGTTAAAACAGTCTACAGTAAGCGTGTATTTTGCATTTCTGAAATGATTTTGATGTGATGTGGAAGTAAAGGGTTTTATATTTCCAAAACCGTTTCAAAAACAAGGGTTATTAACGTTTTTAAACGTTAAAACAGAGCGTTAGGATTGAGGTTCACATGGAGCCTGTGGTTGTTCATACCTTCAGCTGAGAATCCTAGAGGGGGAAGCTGTGGGCCTAGCTATTTGCCTGAATATTTTCAGTCACGGCTCTGTAGTTTGGCCATGATTAACTCAGCCTAGGCAGGCCATGGAAGAACTGGGACATTTTCAGCTTCCAGGAATTGTGTACATGGGGCCGTGCAATATCATGCTGAAACATGAGGTGAAGGCACGACAGTGGGCCTCAGGATCTTGTCTCGGTATCTCTGTGCATTTAAATTACCATAGATAAAATACACTTGTGTTTGTTGTCCGTAGCTTATGCCTGCCCATACCATAACCCACCGCCACCATGGGGCACTCTGTTCAAAATGTTGACATCAGAAAACTGCTCGCCCACAAGACACCATAGACGTGGTCTTTGGTTATGAGGCATACTGCCAAATTCTCTAAAACGACGTTGGAGGTGGCTTATGGTAGAGAAATTAACATTGAATTATCTGGCAACAGCTCTGGAGGACATTCATGCAGCCAGCATACTAATTGCACACTCCTTCAAAATCTGTGTTTAGAGTTGTCTTTTATTGTTCTCACGACTTCTGCCGAAGTCGAAGCCTCTCCTTGTTCGGGCGGTGCTCGGCGGTCGACGTCACCGGTCTTCTAGCCATCATTGATCGATTTTTCATTTTCCATTGGTTTTGTCTTGTCTTCCTACACACCTGGTTTCAATCCCATTCATTACCTGTTGTGTATTTAACCCTCTGTTTCCCCTCATGTCTTTGTCAGAGATTGTTTGTTATTTCAGTGTTGTATTGTTTTTGCATTGGTGTGCAATGGGTCCTCGTACCCACTTTGTTTATTGTTACATTTAGTGTTTGGAGTATGTTTCGTTTATTGTTATTAAATAACTCCATTACACTCAGTTTGATTCTCCTGCACCTGACTTCCCTGCCAGGGAAGTACACACACAACTCTGACAATTGTACCCAGCACAAGGTGCACCTGTGTAATGTTCATGCTGTTTAATCAGCTTCTTGACATGCCACAACTGTCATGTGGATGGATTATCTTGGCAAAGGAAAAATGCTCACCAACAAGGATGTAAACAAATTTGTACACAACATTTTAGAGAAATAATGCATATGTAAAATGTCTGGAATCTTTTATTTCAGCTCATGAAACATGTGACCAACATTTTACATGTTGCGTTTATATTTTTGTTCATTTTTGTTCATAAATTAGCAGAGGCACATAGAGAAACCTTCTATGGACACACTCAAATGGATTGCAAACGGTCCATTATTGCATTGCCTTGACACAAACCTACACATTACAAAGACAGTAGTTGGATATGTAGAATATAGGCCTAATAATGCCAAGTTGCACTTAAGCACTTAAGAAGGTATTTCAGGGAGAGTAAAATGTGATTTGTGTGTTTGACAACAAGTTTGACAACCACTGCAGTAGGTTACCTAATATGGTGTTTCTTCATGAGTTGTTAAAGATGTATCTAATACAGTACTCTGCTCTTGGCATGTTGCTTCTGGGAAATGTCACTCATTGTCTGCATTTAAACAAGCAGCCCAATTCTGATGTTTTCCACTAATTGGTCTTTTGACCAATCAGATCAGCTCTGAAAAATATCTAATGTGAATAGATCTGATTTGATTGGTCAAAAGACCAATTAATGACACTTCCTTTTAAGGGGTCCTTGTTACTGTCACACTCTGACCATGGTTTGCGTTGTTTGTTTCTATGTTTTGTTTGGTCAAGGTGTGATATGAGTGGGCATTCTATGTTGCATGTCTAGTTAGTCTGTTTCTATGTGTTTGGCTTGATATGGTTCTCAATCAGTGGCAGGTGTTTGTCGTTGTCTCTGATTGGGAACCATATTTAGGTAGCCTGTTTTGTATTGTGGTTCGTGGGTTATTGTCTATGTCTAGTTGCCTGTGTCTGCACTAGTTTTATATAGCGGTGCGTTTGTTGTTTTGTGTAGTTTGTTAAGTGTTCTTCGTCTTCATTAAAAGCTATGTATTCATCGCCTTGGTCTCCTCCGTACGAAGATCGTGACAGTTACAGGTTAATTCCATGTGTAAATACACCGTAACAAGCATTTGAGTTAACTGTAACAACATGGTTCCATTGTAATAAGAACACATAACTGGTAGTAATTGTGGTTTGTAATTACAGAAGTGTAGCAAGAAATTATTGTTAGCATGCTTGTTACAAATAGGCAGGTTTCCACTAAATTCAGCAACTTAGTGTTACACTTCTTCTCTGCTGCATCCGATTCATTAGCAACTGTGACAAAGGTTGGGATTCCTTGTGGATGCACTGGGTATCAGAGATTATAGCCTATGCTCAATAAGCAATAATTACTTAGCCATTAATTTGCACTGTTCAAAATATATCTTGCTAGCACTTGCCCCCAAAATAAAGCATACCATAATTACTATTTGTTGCACATGATTTAGCTGGTTAAAATTAAGTGTATCTTGAGGGGTACTTACCTGTAACTAATGTGTACTTATACATGGGTTGCACCTCCGTCACTCCGTTGTGTTGTTGCCATTGTCATCAATGTTCTACAGACACCGCAGCCATATTGAATCTCCAAAGTAGAATGGGGCTAATGACTTTAAACCGGGGATAATGTCTGTTTCATCTAAATTACACTATAGGGACTTAGGAATATGACGACATTGCTAAATTCTTTACATATTTAGTGGGAAACCACTTTGCCATCATCATTATGTTGTGAAATGTACTTTAGACAGATGGCAATGTTGTCATTAGTTAGCAAAGTTAGTCAAAGTTAGCTAGCAATGACAACATTAGCTAGCTAAAATCTGGAGGTCTCCCCTCCCCTCTAATTATTTGTCTTCAGAACTCTATGTTGAAGATCCAGAAACCTGCCGGGCTTTTCTCTTCATTTCCCTCGGATCGCTAGAAGATAGCGTACCTGTTAACACTCATGTCCGGGAAAACACTCTCCTGGGAGCAACAATCCACCATTTGCCTCAGCCTGAGGAGTTTGTGGTGGAGGTAAGAAAAGTGTTCGATTCTCCGTTGTCCAGGAGAGAGACTGCTCGGAAGCCACTTCAACTGCGACAAGACTCCTATAGTGTGGCAGACTATGCTGTGTTTTTTTGCACTTCTGCCACCGAGAGTGCCTGGAACCCGGAATCCCTGTTTGACACGAGCTCAAGCTCGCAGCTCGTCTTTAAAACTTTTTAAAGCTTTGGAAAAGGGTCAAGTCTACAAAGCTTCCACTGAATCTGTTCGTAAAATATTCTAGTTTTGAGAGCAGAAAACTGTATTGAGATCAAATGTTAAATCGATGAGAAAATTGGCAGAATGTCAGCCCAGTTCCATCTTACTCCAATTATCTCCCACTGCAGGCAACTGAGCTTCCTCTCCCTAACATAATTCACAGGGAGAGGAAACTGCAACCATATGCTTCACATTTATACCTCCTGTTACACATCTGGGCCACTGTTCTATCTGTGCTAATACTAATAAGTTAGTTAGTGTTTCGCTACATTGAAAATTAACTAATGTTACTCATAGTGTGTGTTGACACACTTAGCTAGCTAGCTCAAGGTAACATGCTTGGTGTGCTCCATTTGTATCACTTTCAATGGGGGACTTTTATTAGAAAGGCAAACCATAAATTACACTGTTGTGGTTAATCATTATTGTGGCTAGCTTTACACATACGTGAGCCCGACTAGCTAGCTAGTTATCTAGCGAGTAGCAACCGTCGTATAGCTATTTGCCAGCTTAAGGTTAGGTAACTTAGCCAGCTATCTAGTCATGGTTAGGAAACAAGCTAGCTAGTGTTCTAGCTAATACAAACAAAACTCAACAGTTTGCATGGAAAGTCTATTCTGTAGAATGTGCTTTCTATCACAGATGAAGCATCCAGTTGGCGTTTTCACTCAATGCCAAATATGGTGATGAGAGGAAACCCAGTGGAGGCAGGGGGAGAAGATAGAGCAAGATGGATTTTGGCTGACATTCTGCTAATTTTCTCATCGATTAAACATTTGGTCTCCATACAGTTTTCTGTTTCCAAAACTAGAATCTGTAACAGAGTGGACTGCGTTTTGTAGACTTTACCCTTTGCCAATTTTTTTTTAAATGGTATTGTTTAGAAGGAGTGCAAGGATGAATTGAGTTATTGCACATGTGCAGTGGTATAAAAAGTACTAAATTGTCATACTTGAGTAAAAGTAAACATACCTTAATTAACAGAAAATGACTCAAATGTGAAAGTCACCCAGTAAAATACTACTTGAGTAAAAGTCTAAAATTATTTGGTTTTAAATATACTTAAGTATCAAAAGTAAATGGAATTGCTAAAATGTACTTAAGTATAAATAATTTTAAAAAGTATAAATCATTTCAAATTCCTTCTATTAAGCAAACCAGACGGCAAAATATTTTTGTTCGTTTTCATTGACGGATAGACAGGGCATGCTCCAACACTCCAACACATAATTTACAAACAAAGAATTTGTGTTTAGTGAGTCCGCCAGATCAGAGGCCGTAGGGATGACCAGGGATGTTCTCTTGATAAGTGTGTGAATTGGACAATTTTCCTGTCAAAATGTATGTTCTGCCCACTGTGATAAATGTTCTCCTGTTGTGGAAATTCTTACACAGGGACACTCAAAATCAATCTTAACTGAATCATTGTTTATTTTCAGCTCGCTGGAGAGGTTCCAACAAACCATAGTGAACCATAGTGAACGTCTGTCAGGAGCTCTAACGGGGCAGTCCCGTTAGTTCTCTTATATACTGCAGACAAGTCATATTTGCATGATTTAGCTTATTCGTAATGAATTAATCATTAACGTTTGCTTCATGCAAGTGACAGACCAATACCTCACAAGGCTTCTTCTCTCTAAGCTGAGACCTTGAAACTGAGATATCCCTTTCTCTAAACAAGCTTATGGGCGTACTGCCAAATTGCAGATACTGAGGATGCGTTCAATCAGTAATTTGTATGAACACAGAAATTGGTTTCTAGAAAAGCACAAACATAGAACATACTCCCATTGGAAATGACAGGCTCTGGTCTATATTGAGTTAGTTTGATTTTTTTTGTTGTTGCTTCTATGGTAACCAGCTAGCTAGCTAGCTTAGTTGGTAGGCATAACAAAAACGGCAGCTAAGGTTTGCTAGCTAGCTAGTTATGGTTGCTAGCTAGCTACAGTAAGCCAGAGCCATATGACCTCCAACAATAGGCTAGGTAGCTGGCAAATGGTAGGTAGATTGCTAACTACCTATGCTGAATTGTCCAGCAGAATGAATGTATCCCACAAAAAACATACTCTCTCTCTCCTGTCTTGATGTTTTTGTCTCATCTACAAACACTGTGTTTCTTTCTCTCGTCTGGATTTTGCACACTGACCTTGCTCTTGACCCCGTTCTTTGTGCATTGTCACATGAAGTTATGGTCAACACAAGGTGACACATTTGTGGTCGTCAATATTTTGAGCATGTTCCTGCAGATGAGAAGACATTATGCCTTAATTCCTTGATATGATGCTTGACATGATGCATTAAAATAAATAATTGCACCATTGCATCCCATCCAAAAGTGAGAATGTTCTTCAACAGTGAAACCATTACAAGATTACATGATGGAATAAGAGAGTTTGTTTTGCATTTATAGTGCATTTATAAACCATTATTCAGCCAAGCACAAATTACTATTTAAAAATGTTAATCAAAACTGTTTATTAATGTGTAACCAATTGATGGTTAAAGCAGTATGAAACAGATGACATGGTAATGTTTTTCAGCTTTTACTTTAATTCCACTACAGTTCTAAATTAAATAATGTACTTTTTACTCTATACATTTTCCCTGGCACCCAAAAGTACATGTTACATTTCGAATGCATATCAGGAAGGAAAATGGTCCAATTCACTACTTAGTATATCAAGAGAACATCCCTAGTCATCCCTACTGCCCCTGATCTGGCATTTGTAAATTATGTCTGAGTGTTGGAGTGTGCCCCTGGCTATCCATAAACAAAAAAAACTAGAAAATCCTGCCGTCTGGTTTGGTTAATATAAGGAATGTGAAATGATTTATATATATATATTTATATATATACTTTGATACTTAATAACAGACGATATTGTCACTCCTATTTGCCACATCTTCAATTTAAGCCTACTAGAAAGTGTGTGCCCTCAGGCCTGGAGGGAAGCAAAAGTCATTCCACTACCCAAGAATAGTAAAACCCCCTTTACTGGCTCAAATAGCCAACCAATCAGCCTGTTACCAACCCTTAGTAAACTTCTGAAAAAAATTGTGTTTGACCAGATACAATGCTATTTCACAGTAAACAAATTGACAACAGACTTTCAGCACGCTTATAGGGAAGGACACAGATTACTGATGATTGGCCAGAGGCCAGAGAACTGGCAGTGTGGTGCCAAGACAACAACCTCTCCATCAATGTGATCAAGACAAAGGAGCTGATTGTGGACAACAGGAATAGACGGGCAGAACAGGCCCTCATTAACATCAACGGAACTGTAGTGGAGTGGGTCGAGAGTTTCAAGTTCCTTGTTGTCCACATCACCAACGAACTACCATACCATGGTCCAAAAACACCAAGACAGTGGTAGAGGAGGGAACAACAAAACCGTTTGCCCCTCATGAGACTGAAAAGATCTGGCATCCGTCCCCAGATTCTCAAAAAGTTTTACAGCTGCACCATTGAGAGAATCCTGACCGGTTGCATCACCACCTGGTATGGCAACTGCTCAGCATCTGACTGTGAGTCGCTACAGACCGGCCATCCAGGACCTACATAATAGGCGGTGTCAGAGGAAAGGCCATAAAATTATCAGAAACTCCAGTCACCCTAGTCATAGACTGTTTTCGTTGCTACCGCACGGCAATCGTTACCGGAGCGTCAAATCTAGGACCAAAAGTCTCCTTAACAGGTTCTACCCCTAGGTTCTACCCCCTAAAATGGCCACCGGACTATTACACTGAACCCCACCCTCCATTTGTTTTGTACACTGCTTCTACTCGCTGTTTATTATCTGTGCTTAGTCACTTCACTCCTACCTACATGTACAAATTACCTTAAGTAACCTGTAGCCCCGCACACTGACTCGTTACCGGTACCCCCTGTATATAGCCTCGTTATTGTTATGTTATTGTGTAACTTTTTATTAGATTTTTTACTTTAGTTAATTTGGTAAATACTTTCTTAACTCTTCTTGAACTGCACTGTTGGTTAAGGGCTTGTAAGTAAGCATTTCATGGTAAGGTCTACTGAAGGGACCGACGCTGGAGATGAAAAGCAGGTACGGGGAGTTGAACATTTTATGTGGAACAGACAGGTAACAAGACAGGAACAGCGTCAGCACACGGGTAACACAACGACATACGAACATTAATGCAGCAGCGTTGGACAGAGCTGGAGAAATGACAAATATAGGGGAGGTAATTAAACAGGTGATTGAGTCCGGGTGAGTCCAATAATCGCGGATGAACATGACGGGGGGAAGGCAGGTGTGCATACTGGTAGTGGTAGGAGTGCGTAATGGTAGGGAGCCTGGCGTCTTCGGGCGCCTTAAGAGGGGGAGCAGGTGTGGCATCTACACTTGTTGTATTAGGCGCATGTGACAAATAAAGTTTTATTTTATTTGAAATGCTAGCACACAGCTCGGACACTCATTCATACCCCACAAGACATGCTACCAGAGGTCTCTTCACAGTCCCCAAGTCCAGAACAGACTATAGGAGACGCACAGTACTACATAGAGACATAGAGACATAGAGAATCAGATTTAAAAAGCAGGTAAAAATACACATTAAAGAACAGCGGGGACTAGAAGTAACACAAACATAGGCACAGACACATGCATACACACACGATAACATACACACTATACACACACTTACACATGGATTTTGTGTTGTAGATATGTGGTAGTGGAGTATGGGCCTGAGAGTACATACGTGTGTGTGTTGTGAGTTCTGTAGTGAATGTATTGTAATGTTTCAAAAATTGTATAGCTGCCTCAATTCTGCCAGACCGCAGGGATCCATAAATACAACTACAAATAGCAAATAATTTTAGACTTTTACAGAAGTAGTATTTTACTGGGTGACTTTCACTTTTACTTCAGTCATTTTCTATTAAGGTATTTTTACTTTCACTCAAGTATGACAATTTGGTAATTTTTCC
This sequence comes from Oncorhynchus mykiss, assembly GCF_057628025.1. Classification (NCBI taxonomy): domain Eukaryota; kingdom Metazoa; phylum Chordata; class Actinopteri; order Salmoniformes; family Salmonidae; genus Oncorhynchus; species Oncorhynchus mykiss. The sequence continues at coordinate 18,696,395 of NC_143025.1, forward strand.
ACCGCTGGCTATCAGTACACTATAACTACAATAAGTACTCCTCAAGATACACTTCATTGTAACTAGCCAAATCCTGTGTAACACCTAGTAATTCCATTGTACTTATGCAGATATTACTGTACATGTACTCTGGTGTACTAGTGTATTAGTTACAAATGAGGGCCTTGTTGACCGGATGGGTAATGTATTGTATAAGTACATATTAGTTACAAGTAAGTACCCCTCAAGATACACTTAATTTTAACTAGCTAAATCCTATGTAACAATTAGAAATTACATTGTACCTAGGAAAACATTACATGTACTATGCATAGTGTCTTATTCCTCATATGGGATGACACTCGTATTAAATCTATTTTCCTAAGCTCAACCAAGTTAACCCAGATGGTACGCTTTATTTTGGGAGCAAGTGCTAGCAACAACGTTGACTGGAGATATATTTTTAACAGTGCACATTCATGGGTAAGTAATTAGAGCATATTGAGCATAGGCTATAATCACTCAGACACCCAGCACTTCCACAAGGGATCCCAATTTTTGTCACAGTAGTTAATTAATCAGATGCAGCTGGGAAGAAGCAAAACACTAAGTTGGTGAATTTAGTGGAAACTTGCCCATGTGTAACAAGCATGGTAACAAGCATTTGTTCTTACACTTCTGTAATTACAGCCCGCAATTACTACCAGGTACATCTTGTTATTACTTTGTAACTATGAGTTACAGTTAACTACAATACTTGTTAAAGTGTAATTACACATGTACTTAGGACCACTTAAAAGGAAGTGTTACCGAGTGGGTAAAATATCAGAATTGTGCTGCCCGTGTAAACGCAGCGACGGGGAAATATAGCATGACGCGGCTAAAGGTGAGAGGTCTGGTAACTGTCAAAAGCTCCAACATGGCCTTCAGAGGTCTATGATTGACATTTGATATTATGTGTAATTTCATTTTTAGTTGAAGGCCAACATGGAATTAGCCTACTGATGATTCTTCTCATGATCAAATGATGAATGTCCCTACTGTCTCTCACTGTCATCTGACCTGCCTTTAAAATAGTTTTGAAATTATATGCAAATGACAGCATTTAAATGACAGATTAATTTCGTCTTGGCTTGTGACATTAATTCACAGACAGAAAACACCTGAGACATGTACACATTAAGTATATTCAATTCACATCTGCTTGTGACTCATTGTGCAATCATTGTGTCCCTGCCGGACAGCCGGTCCACTGTTGTACTATTCTTAAATCACCCATCTATTCAGCGCCCAAGGAATACAATGGAAAGTGTTGCAAATAGAGAATGGCTGTAATTATGGTGAGTCAAGCAGTTGCCTAAGTCAAGGAGCACTGACTTTAATTTGGAGATGGAGTCTGGCTCCCTGAGAGACACATAGGTGCAAGCACACAGCGTTGAACCACATGGGAACAATGAGAACTTATAGAAGGGAACATTGGAGGTAGGGTGTGTTCTTTAAAATATATTTCCCTGTAAAAGGGATGAAATGGTAAATCCCTCACAAGCCTCATGTGGCTTTAAAAAATATATATATTATCAGTACCAGTCAAAAGTTCTGACAAACCAACAAATTCAAGGGTTTTTCTTTATTTTTTACTTTGTTCTATATTGTAGAATAATAGCGAAGACATCAAAACTATTAAATAACACATATGGAATCATGCATTAACAAAAAAAGTGTTAATCTTTTTAGATTCTTCAAAGTAGCAACCCTTTACCTTGATGACAGCCTTTGCACACTCTTCACATTCTCTCAACCAGCTTCATGGGGTAGTCACCTGGAATGCATTTCAATTAACAGGTGTGTCTTGTTAAAAGTTCATTTGTGGAATTTCTTTCCTTCTTACTGCATTTGAGCCAATCAGTTGCGTTGTGACGAGGTAGGGGTGGTATACAGAAGATGGTCTTTTACCAAATAAGGCTAAGTCCATATTATTGCAAGAATAGCTCAAATAAGAAAAGAGAAATTACAGTCCGTCATTACTTTAAGACATGAAGGTAAGTCAATCCGAAAAAACGTTTAACGTTTCTTCAAGTGCAGTCGCAAAAAACATCAAGCGCTATGATGAAACTGGCTCTCATGAGGACCGCCACAGGAAAGGAAGACCCAGAGTTACCTCTGCTGCAGAGAATAAGTTCATTAGAGTTAACTGTACCTCAGATAGCAGCCCAAGTAAATGCTTCAAGTAACAGACACATCTCAACATCAACTGTTCAGAAGAGACTATGTGAATAAGTTCTTTATGGTCAAATTGCTGTAAATAAACCACTACTAAAGGACACCAATAAGAAGATGAGACTTTCTTGGGCCAAGAAACACAAGCAATGGACATTAGACGGGTGGAAATTCTGTCCTTTGGTCTACACCTCAGCAATGTATAACTATTATAACAGAAAGGTGACATTTTAACCTTTCTTGGAGTATGCAGCATTCCTAGTTATTGTTTATGGCACTCTCATTATACATCATTACTTTTGGGGATCACATAGATAACATTTTCAATTACATGTAGTTACATTTAAGAGGTTATTTACTAATTTCATCCATTTCTGTAAGGGGTGCGTGACTGGCTGCAGGGAAGTCAAGCGCAGGAGAGCAGAACTGGTCTGATGAGCCCAAATCTGAGATTTTTGGTTCCAACCGCCGTGTCTTTGTGAGACGCAGAGTACAGTAGGTGAACGGATGATCTTCACATGTGTGGTTCCCACCATGAAGCATGGAGGAGGAGGTGTGATGGAAAAGCAGCCTACAAATGCTCAGCATATGTGGGAACTCCTTCAAGATTGTTGGAAAAGCATACCTCATGAAGGTGGTTGAGAGAATGTCAAGAGTGTGCAACGCTGTAATCAAGGCAAAGGGTGGCTACTTTGAAGAATCTAAAATCTAAGATATATTTTGATTTGTTTAACACTTTTTTGGTTACTACATGATTCCATATTTGCTATTTCATAGTGTTGATGTCTTCACGGTTATTCTACAATGTAGAAAATAGTAAAAAAATTAAGAAAACCCCTTGAATGAGCAGGTGTGTCCAAACTTTTGACTGGTACTGTATATCAGGATAGGAATCAATTATGCAAAGATGAGAAACAGAGCATGATAGGCTAAATGTTGTTGTGTCGAATTACATAGTACATCTTTTATATAACAGTGAGATTGTGATCTTTATTCTGAGCACTAACCGTACATCTAGCCTCAGCCGCCTATTGCTATGATACTAACCACAACCCTGACACGGCTGAGGCAGATGATACTAAAACAGAAGGACAACACAAGTAAAAATCATTCAGTTTCTCTTAGTTTTGATTGACCATTCACCATGAGATGCCAGGCTTGACCATGAGATCATAATATCCGGTGGCTACTATATGGAGCTTGTTATTCATATTATTAGTGCTGATAGCCAGCAGCAAGGAGTTATGGAAAATTAATATGAATCTGTTAGAATAGATTAGAATATGATAGATTAGAATAATAGAATAAAAGAGAATCGAATCGATTAGAATAGATTGGACAATTAAAACAGATTAGAATATGATTAGGTTATGGTTATGAATAGAGGTTAGGATTCTCTTCTTCCAGCACATCTCATTTCCCTCCCTTGTTAGTGATAAATAATTGGTGAAAATATCTTCAGTTTAGAAACGCCTAATAAAAACATATCTTCAGCTCACGAAAGCCTCATGATAAGTCCTTATAATTTTCACATTTTAGTCATTTAACAGACATTCTTATCCAGAGTGACTTAAAGTAGCGATTGCACACTTTTCCTTATGCTGGTCCCCCGTGAGAATCGAACCCACAACCCTGGTGTTGCAAACACTATACTCTACCAACTGAGATACACGGGACCATATGAGTTGTTAATAATCTTAGATTTAAAGTCAGCTGTTTTTGGGTCCTGCGTGGTTCTGGTACCAGTTCCGACTGACATTTCCGCTTATAAATTGATATGTGGACACCATGGATGGAAATGGCTTGCATTAAGAGGTAGCCCGGATTCTCACAGACACATGAGTATGTCTCGTCTGCCTGTTTGAAGCAGGATGGGAAATCTGACACCACTTGAAGCTGGGATGTCCCTCCTACCATTTCATGCGCTTTTCCGACTGTCACCTTCTGTTTGTCGTAAACGGACAAGGTTAATGTGAGATGAAAGGCAAATTCCTAGCAAGTTTAGGAAGCCAAGCTAAAGGTTTGTGAGACGTTCACAGAGATGGGGGCAGACATTTGGATCAAGAGAGACCTATAGAAAATAATGTATGCACATGTTCTCTAACACTAAATATACAAATATGTATTTTACAATTATAAGGCAGGTGAAATTTTATAGTTAGACATTAGACATAAATTAATTATACTATATTTAAAAATAAGATAAGTCATTTCAAGCCTTATTCATACAGTTTTGTTGAATAGAAAATCAATCATATAACATTACATATTTTCATATTTGTATCATATTTTTACTGTGTACTTGAGCTTGAGTCCTCAAAAGTGTCTACACCTCAGCAATGTATAACTATTATACCAGAAAGGTGACATTTTAACCTTTCTTGGAGTATGCAGCATTCCTAGTTATTGTTTATGGCACTCTCATGATACATCATTACTTTTGGGGATCACATAGATAACATTTTCAATTACATGTAGTTACATTTAAGAGGTTCTTTACTAATTTCATCCATTTCTGTAAGGGGTGCGTGACTGGCTGCAGGGAAGTCAGGCGCAGGAGAGCAGAACTGGGTAATAACCGGAGCAGTTTAATATGCAAAACCAACGGTACCCAGAACAACAAAATATGGGTACAAAATAACCTGTCACGAACCAGTCAGAGTGCACAAGCACTTTACAACAAACAATTTCACACACAGACATGGGGGGAACAGAGGGTTAAATACACGACAAGTAATGAGGGAATGTAAACCAGGTGTGTGGGAAAACAAGACAAAATGTATGGAAAATGAAAGGTTGATCGGCGATGACTAGAAGACCGGTGACGTCAACCGCCGAACGCCGCCCGAACAAGGAGAGGAACCGACTTCGGCGGAAGTCGTGACAATTTCAACATGGACATACCTGCCTATACAGTCACCTCCACCTCCAAAATATACTAGCAAATAAATATTACAAATAGTGAACTATGATGTTTGCTAAAAAAATGACCTTCATGAATCAGGCAATGTGTCCAAAACAATAGCTAAAAAACTACATTTACCACTTACCACTGTTAGGGCAATAATTAAGAAGTTTAAAACCTTGCCTGGTAGAGGATGCAAGTGTATCTTGTCCCCATCCACAGTGAGGAAGATTGTTCTGAAGGCAAAGAAAAGTCCAAGGGCCACAGTTAGAGAATCTCAGAACTTTGTCACATCTTGTGGTCACAAAGTCTCTTAATCTACAATTATACACCACATCCATGCTGATAGGCTCTTTGGAAAGGATCACTGAAAAAAAGCCTTATTTGAGAGCAATCAACAAATGTAAATGCCTGGAGTTTCACATGGAATGACGCTGGAGAGACGAAGCAGGTACGGGGAGTCAAACATTTAATAAAGAACGGACATGGAACGAGACAGGAACATCGTCAGCAAACTAGTAATACGAACAAAAAACAATTAATGCAGAAGCAGGGAACAGAGCTGCGGAACTGACAGATATAGGGGAGGTAATAACAGATGATGAGTGAGTCCAGGTGTCCAATATCACTGATGCACGTGACAAGGGTAGGCAGGTGTGCGTAATTGATGATAGGAGTGCATGATGCAGGGCAGCCTGGCACCCTCAAGCGCCAGGGAGGGAAGAGCGGGAGCAGGCGTGACATGGAGTTTGCTAAACGGCACTTGGATTGGAACTGATGCTATGGAGGAAAAATTGGTATTTGGCAAGGCACACCAGTGGTGGGTTTGGCATTGAATGAAAGATGCATATGCAAAAAATAACCTCATACCTACTGTAAAATATGGTGGTGATCGTTGATGTTTTGGGTCTGTTTTGCTTTCACTGGTCCTGGGGCCCTTAAGGTCAACAGCATCATAAAATCTGATATGTAACTGGACATTTAGCCAAAAACCTGGTTGCCTCTGACAGGAGGCTGAAACTTGTCCCGAAAGCGGACCTTCCAGTGAGACATTGACCCCAAGAACACATCAAAATCCTAAAATAAATGAATAATTGACCACAAAATCAACAGTTTGCAATGGCCATCTCAGTCTCCAGACTTAAACCCCATGTGTTTTGGAGAGGTATTTTTCTTTATTTAACTAGGCAAGTCAGTTAAGAACAAATTCTTATTTTCAATGACAGCCTAGGAACAGTGGGTTAAACTGCCTGTTCAGGGGCAGAAGGACAGATATGTTTCTTGTCAGCTCAGGGATTTGAACTTGCAACCTTCCGGTTACTAGTCCAACGCTCTAAACACTAGGCTACCCTGCCAACCCGGCATAAGATCCATCCCAATGTGTTCGCCATCTCATTAAATATTATAGAAAAAGTTTCTGTGCTATTGTCCTTGCATTGGTAGGATGTAAAAAGTATTGAAAACAGGGGTGCCAATAATTTTGACACCTATCTTTTTGAAAGAAAAACATAATAATATTTGTTAAACAAAATATATTTTTATGAGGAATTGTATTAATCTAAAATATAATTTTCTCTCTTTTTTGGATCATACACTATAGCTCAGTATTTGTAAAAAAAAATGTTATAGTATTTTTTTTTTGCCAATTCACCTGATTTGTCTGTCTGTCTGCATCCATATCCCCCACTGCTGTCAGGCCCTCAAGCTGCTCAGGGACATGCAGAGTTGGCAGGAGAGTCAGAGGGTGTGTAGTTGTCTATGGATTGAACTGACACTAAACTTTGAAGACAAAGTATATGATGTCCTCCGAAATCATGCCATCCAACTTTTGTTTTAAACAGGAAGTTCCATTAAGGTCAGAATACCTTTCCCCAGTCCTTAGAAGACCTTAGAATAGTTCAGTGCCGTGCTCTTTCGCCACAGCCCTGTGTGACATTTAGCCAATGCAGAGAGACAGGCCTATGTCATCACATCTCCAGGCGTCTCCTAGTCCCAATTAGAAGTGTTGATCATCATGTATGTCCAGACCTCTATGAATTAGACAAAAAGAGCTGCTTTGTTTTTGTGTTGATCCAGAGCTCTATGGTATTTTGTCATGTAGTGTCATTTCCCAATGAATGAATTAAATGAGAGCTATAAAAAAATCACACTGACAAATACAGTGTTACCAAACTATTGGATTACCCTAACCCTAACCCTAACCCTAACCCTAACCCCAACCCTAACCCTAACCCTAACCCTAACCCTTTGTGAAGGGATTTACCTGACTGATTTATCTCTGAACTTCGTCACATCTTGGGGTCAGAAAGTCTCTTTCTTAATCTACAATTAGACACCACCAGAATTAATTTTTGATACTGCCGCAAAACAAACTAAAATGTAGCATTCCCCAAGAGAGGATGGCTTTCACTTCAGTACTGATAAATTCATTAACTTCTTTGAGGAAAAGATCATGATCATTAGAAGGCAAATTACGGACTCCTCTTTAAATCTGCGTATTCCTCCAAAGCTCAGTTAAATTATTAAATGAACACCGAACAAAAACAACAAAATACCGAACAAAACGTGAAGCTACTGGTGTGCATACAGGCAACTATCTGTAGACAAGATCACATAAAGAACAATAAGAAAATGGCTGCCTAAATATGATCCCCAATCAGAGACAACGATAAACAGCTGTCTCTGTTTGGGAACCATACCAGGCCAACATAAACCATTAATCACATAGATGACCAACCCTAGTCACTATCACGCCCCAACCAACACAGACAATAAACAACTCTCTATGGTCAGGGCGTGACATGTCCTGAGTTCGCACAACTCTGCCAGGACCTAGGATCAAGGGAGACACTCAAGTTTTTTAGTACTATATCTCTTGACACATTGATGAAAATAATCATGGACCTCTAAACCTTCAAGCTGCATACTGGACCCTATTCCAACTAAACTACTGAAAGAGCTGCTTCCTGTGCTTGGACGACCTATGTTGAACATAATAAATAGCTCTCTATCTACCGGATGTATACCAAACTCACTAAAAGTGGCAGTAATAAATCAAATCAAATCAAATGTATTTATATAGCCCTTCGTACATCAGCTGGTATCTCAAAGTGCTGTACAGAAACCCAGCCTAAAACCCCAAACAGCAAGCAATGCAGGTGTAGAAGCACGGTGGCTAGGAAAAACTCCCTAGAAAGGCCAAAACCTAGGAAGAAACCTAGAGAGGAACCAGGCTATGTGGGGTGGCCAGTCCTCTTCTGGCTGTGCCGGGTGGAGATTATAACAGAACATGGCCAAGATGTTCAAATGTTCATAAATGACCAGCATGGTCCAATAATAATAAGGCAGAACAGTTGAAACTGGAGCAGCAGCACGGCCAGGTGGACTGGGGACAGCAAGGAGTCATCATGTCAGGTAGTCCTGAGGCATGGTCCTAGGGCTCAGGTCCTCCGAGAGAGAGAAAGAAAGAGAGCAAGAGATAATTAGAGAGAGCAGACTTAAATTCACACAGGACACCAAATAGGACAGGAGAAGTACTCCAGATATAACAAACTGACCCTAGCCCCCCGACACATAAACTACTGCAGCATAAATACTGGAGGCTGAGACAGGAGGGGTCAGGAGACACTGTGGCCCCATCCGAGGACACCCCCGGACAGGGCCAAACAGGAAGGATATAACCCCACCCACTTTGCCAAAGCACAGCCCCCACACCACTAGAGGGATATCTTCAACCACCAACTTACCGTCCTTCACAGTTTTATTTGAGACGACTGTACAACCATTAAGATTAATTGTCAGATTCAACAGAAGATCTCTTTGTTTCTTGGGACCTAGAACAAGCATCTCTGTTTTAACGGAGTTCAAAAGTAGAAAGTTTGCAGCCATCCACTTCCTTATGTCTGAAACACATGCTTCTAGCGAGGGCAATTTTGGGGCTTCACCATGTTTCATTGAAATGTACAGCTGTGTGTGATCCGCATAGCAGTGGAAGTTAACATTATGTTTTCGAATGACATCCCCAAGAGGTAAAATATATAGTGAAAACAATAGTGGTCCTAAAACAGAACCTTGAGGAAAACCGAAATTTACAGTTGATTTGTCAGAGGACAAACCATTCACAGAGACAAACTGATATCTTTCCGACAGATAAGATCTAAACCAGGCCAGAACTTGTCCGTGTAGACCAATTGGTAAGTCGGTGGTTGAAGATATCCCTCTAGTGGTGTGGGGCCTGTGCTTTGGCAAAGTGGGTGGGGTTATATCCTGCATGTTTTGCCCTGTCCGGGGGTATCATCAGATGGGGCCACAGTGTCTCCCTCCTGTCTCAGCATCCAGTATTTATGCTGCAGTAGTTTATGTGTCGGGGGGCTAGGGTCAGTCTGTTATATCTGGAGTATTTCTCCTGTCTTTTCTCTTTCTTTCTCCCTTTCTTTCTTTCTTTCTTTCTTTCTTTCTTTCTTTCTTTCTTTCTTTCTTTCTTTCTTTCTCTCTCTCGGAGGACCTGAGCCCTAGGACCATGCCTCAGGACTGCCTGGCCTGATAACTCCCTGCTGTCCACAGTCTACCTGGTCGTGCTGCTGCTCCAGTTTCAACTGTTCTGCATGCGGCTATGGAACCCTGACCTGTTCACCGGATGTGCTACCTGTCCCAGACCTACTGTTTTCAACTCTCTAGAGACAGCAGGAGCGGTAGAGATACTCTGAATGATCGGCTATGAAAAACCAACTGACATTTACTCCTGAGGTGCTGACCTGTTGCACCCTCGACAACCACTGTGATTATTATTATTTGACCCTGCTGGTCATTTATGAACATTTGCACATATTGGCCATATTCTGTTATAATCTCCACCCGGCACAGCCAGAAAAGGACTGGCCACCCCACATAGCCTGGTTCCTCTCTAGGTTTCTTCCTAGGTTCTGGCCTTTCTAGGGAGTTTTTTCTAGCCACCGTGCTTCTACACCTGCATTGCTTGCTGTTTGGGGTTTTACGCTGGGTGTCTGTACAGCACTTTGTGGCATCAGCTGATGTAAGAAGGGCTTTATAAATACATTTGATTGATTGATTGATTGATTGATTGATTGGTTGATTGATTGATTGATTGATTGATCTCCATGCTGATAGGCTCTTTGGAAAGGATTATAATACCTCATATTAATATAATACCCAATAGTAATATAATACCTCATAGTTGGGAGAAAAAAGATAGCAGCGATCTAATAGTTGGGGGAATAACAGAAGATAATCTGTCAATTCTCTACAAACAAAACAAAATAAATTAAGTCAATATTATAGCATCATTTTTTTCTACCCATGATATCCCCAAGAGGAAAGAACACAGGTTGAAGTCATAATGACCTTGATTCTATGAAGCTGAGACATGTCTCAGCCCCTAGATAAATAACCGAGCCAGGCAGGATTTAAACATAAGGTCAATACTGGAGGTGTAAAAGTGACAGTTGACTATGTTCTGGTACAGCAGCAGTAAACTCTAGGAAAAAAATGGTGCTATCTAGAACCTAAAACGGTTCTTCAGCTGTCCCCATAGGAGAACCTATTGAAGAACCCCTTTTGGTTCTAGGTAGAATCCTTTGAGTTCCATGAAAAACCTTTTCCAAAAAGGGTTCTACCTGGAATCAAAAAGGATTATCCTATGGGGACAGTCGAATAACCCTCTTGGAACCCTTTTTTCCATGAGGGTATGCTCTCCTCTGCGGACCATCTCAATTCCACTTCTGTTTCCACCTTTGGACAGTATTTGAGCCCAGGGCATTATTTCCCTAACACTGGATCGGGGACCCACTGGTTGATGCAACTCAATCTTCCTGGACCATGGCTCATGGCTGTAGACTAGGGTATGGCTAAATAGTGTTTTTGTACTGACAAGCAAATGGGAAAGGCATTATGTGGATGAGAGGTATACTGCTATAAATAATTTCCCCTGGTTATGGATGTACTGTTGCAGCCATTTTCCAGAAAAAAAACATTTTTTTTCAAAGGCATGATCAGTAGCAGGAGCTCTATGCACTTTAGGAGCTGATTTTCATCCCTCCTGGCACAATTTTAACTTTAGCCGACACTTTTGAGAGGATACCGCCCTGCTGGGTTTGATACTTCACAGCAATTGTGAAGTCATGGCCAAGATGAGGTTTATGACCTTTTATTAACTTAATTAACTTCCTGGAACTGCTGCAGTTTATATCAATGTGCCGCGCTGAAAGATGTGACTTCTACAGTGAATTGTGTTAGCTTGGGGATCTCAGAGGAGCTAACATGCCTTAGTCTGTTCCCTCTGCAGCATGTGTGTATGCACTGTGCAGTGTGTACAAAACATCTGTTTACTCCCAGAACAGCCTCAATTCCTCAGGGCATGGACTACAAGGTGTTCGAAAGCATTCCACAGGGATGCTGGCCCATGTTGACTCCAGTACTTCCCACAGTTGTGTCAAGTTGGCTGGTCCTTTGGGTGGTGGAACATGATTGATACACATGGGAAACACTTGAGCATGAAAAACCCAGAAGCGTTGCAGTTCTTGACACACTCATACCGGTGTGCCTGGCACCTACTACCATACCCCATTCAAAGGCACTGAAATATTTTGTCTTTCCCATTCACCCTCTGAATGGCACACATACACAATCCATATCTCAAGTGTCTCAAGGTTTACAAATCCTTCTTTAACCTGTCTTCTCCTCTTCATATACACTGATTAATAAGGGATCATAGCTTTCGCCTAGATTCACCTAGTCTATGTCATGGAAAGTACAGGTGTGCCTAATGTTTTGTACAATCAGTGTATTTAGTAAACATGTGTGACACACCATCTGTTTTTGGTCTTATGTTCCAAAATTTGAATTGGTTTTTTAACCAACTAGTAATTTAACAATTGTATTAGTATTTTCAGATGACGCACGCGTTTGTTATTAAGGCGCATGAAAGTTCAAATGTTCAAGAAGGCATTTCTGAAGAAAAAAAACGCATTTTGCCTCTCTTGTGAAGTAGAGAGGTCTGTCAAAAGCCCAGCTTTCTGAAACGGGGCACATTTAGTGTGTTTGTCTCACAGCTGCTGTCTTAATGGTGAGGAAAAGTCAGCAGAGGTTTGTGACTCAGGCTTTCATCACAGCCCACACACTCCCAACAATTCTTAATGTTGTCCCTCAGCAAGTTTCCCCGTCTTTCCCTTTGATCCAACTCGTATCAACACTCGTGTCTCTGTGTGACCAGGTGACCCTTTCAACACAACTCAGCTAATTGCTTCTTAATTATGTGCCCATCCCTCCATATGGAGATGTGCTTCCACAGTGTTATGTTTAATCAGCGACTAGTGGGAGCAATTTTAATTGCGTGAGTGGGTGAAAACGTACTTGTGTGATAAAATGTCACTTTCTTATGTTATAAAATACATTTTACCAAGCCAAATATGATTATTCATGTTCTGAAATGTTCAGTGGGGTCTTTCTCTAACATATCATTAATATTATATCCAAAAAGTCGGATTTCGTAACCTAATACATCCGCTAATAAGCACTGAAATGTTTTGATAGAGCAGTGCCACTTTCTCACAGAAAATGTTGAGGATTTTACAGGTCGTGGTGGTCATCTGCAAAGTTGTTTACGCGGGTCGCAAAATTAGTATGACACGAGCTGAATGAAATGTAAAAGGCTTCGAAAGGCTTGCTCAGTACGGAAAAAGTGCAAAACTGTATCCACTCACTACTGTCAGTCACTCTGGATAAAACTGTCTGCTAAATGGCTGAAATGTAAACTGTTATGTAAATGATTCATGCTTCATTGACATTTCACAGAGTTTCTGTGGGAAATGTAAACTGTCATGTAAATGATCCATGCTTCATTGATATTTCACAGAGTCTCTGTGGGAAATGTTTAAAAAAAAATAACAGGAGTTTAGCATTGAAAAGCGTAAACTAAAATAAGAAATTACTACATGTCATGTCTTAAAATCAATATCTATCTTACCTATATATTGTTTTATGTCCTCCGGATTCAAGAACAACGATGACAAGTTCAAAAGTGAGCCTGTCACTGAACATTAATTCACACAATGCTATTTTACAGATGTATTTTTTTTACCACTTTAATCCTCTGGCTTCCATTGATTTAGTCACCCTAATTTTGGCCATCCTACAAGGGTATAAACTCCAATAACGTTTGAACGGATTATGATAGAGACATGCAGTTTGGACTACTATTCTTTGAGTAGTATCTACGCAATAAACATATTATTATACCCTTTGGTCAAAATATGTGTTTTGATTGGACACCCTACTTAATATTACTGATCCTCCTCTTTGACTGTCCAATTAGTTTAGTTCATCCATTTATTGAGTGACCTTATTTCCCAGATTTTCCGCCAAAAGTAAATTGATAATCGAGTGGAAAGTAATGCTTTAAACAAAGTTATTTATTTCGATACTTTAATAGCCTACCTCAATAGAGCTTGGAAGTTCCTATCTACTTTTATATCGAAATTGCTATTGATGGTTACAGACCAAACTTTTAGCAGAACAAGTCCTGCAAATCCTTCCTGTCTGTAAACATCCTAAACAATGATACAGATAACTGCCAAAATAATGGAAACATTGGAGTAAATGAGGGATACAAAGTACACTAAAAATACAAAAGTATGTGGACATCCTTCCAAATTAGTGGATTTGATTTGGATTTGCTGTTATTGTGAAGTGGAAACTTCTAGGAGCAACAACGGCTCAGCTGCAAAGTGGTAGCACAACAACTGTTTGTTGTAAGATCACCATGCACAATGCCAAGCGTCGACTGGAGTGGTGTAAATTCTTCAAGCTCTGTCAAATTGGTTGTTGATCATTGCTATTACCACCATTTTCAGGTCTTGTCATAGATTTTCAAGAAGGCTTAAGTCAAAACTGTAACTTGGCAAGGTGAATTCATCTCCCAATGTCTGGTGGAAAGCAGACTGAACCAAATTTTCCTCTAGGATGTTTCCTGTGCTTGGCTCCATTATGTTTCTTTTTTAACCTGAAAAACTCCCTGGTCCTTAGTGATTACAAGCATTCTCATGACATCATGCAGCCACCACTATGCTTCAAAATATGGAGAGTGGTACTTAGTATGTGTTGTATTGGATTAGTACATTTTGTTGCAGTAATACTTTAGTGGCTTGTTGCAAACAGGATGAGTGTTTTGGAATATTTTTTATTCTGTACATGCTTCCCTCTTTTCACACTACCATTTAGGTTAGTATGTTGGATTAACCACAATGTTGTTGATCCATTTTTCATATTACTCCCATCACAGCCTTTAAATTCTAGTGTCTTACCGTCATTTATATTGGCAGGTCTTTATTGGTTATAATCTATATCCCACTGGGATGACCAACACAAAAACAAAAAGTACCCAGAAAGGAGGTCCTGTGAATGTTTTACTATGGTTCCCTGAATGTTTTCCTGGGATTCTTTATTAACGGTCTGAGAACGGAAATTAAAGGTTATTTGTAGGTAATTTAATAATGTTCTGAGAACATGTTTCAATAAGACTTTTAACACTGCTAGCTTTGTGAACTACAGGCACAGATGGGACACATGGAAATGTATTTGCTTTGGCATTAATCATGCAAAAAAATAAGTTTCTTGTGGCATGGCGTCAGTGAGATTGAAATATATCATCTTCTGTTCTCTATCCATGGAGTTGGTCCACTGTGTCACCAGGATGGAGCTAGCATGCCATGATTTTTTGTAACTCATACAAAGCTGTTCATATTAGTCTATTCAAATTGGACCCAATTTCAAAGGAAACAAACACTTATTAAGATCAGGTGTGGCCAATTAGTGGCCTGAACACACTTCTCAATATAGAGGATAGAGAGAGATTTGTTGATGCTGAGAATGGAATGTATGTTTTTAAATAACATTCTTAGAATGTTCTTTGAACATTACTAATGTCTTCTTGTGGTTTTTATGGAACGTTTTCTTAATGTTCTGAGAATATGACTAAACAGAACCATGACAAAACCTGCAGAAAACATTATGCTGAAGTACTGAAATTCCCACAAAGAATGTTGTTTCTTAGCATTCTCTGAACAATTTGAGAACATTACATTAAATGGAACCATGAGGAAGCCTGTAGGAAACGTTATGCTGAAGTACTGAAATTCCTACCTAAGAAAGATATGGCTCTCTGAATGTTATGCGCTAGCTAGGTATCATGCACCATTCCCAGAACATTGTGGGAAGGTTGTATGCAGAATATCCATAGGACAACCACACTTTCACCAAACTCTAAGAGACATATGGTTCTCAGAACTTTATTTGCTAGCTGGGAAGTCATGACTGTGCGCTACAGACCATCAGTAACATTTCAACTAACTATCTACTAACCCTAACTCTAACCTTAACCATAACCCTTATCCTAACCCTAAACTTAACCCTTACCCTAGCCCTAACCTTTACCGTAGCCCTTATTTACCTAAACGTAACATTAGCAAGCAGTTGCTTATCAACAGATAGTTTGTTGATAGTATGACCATCTTTAGAGAATCTACAGATGGAAAATCTGGACTATCCAAATAAAGTGTTTCTTTCTTCTAATTCTTCTAATGATGCCAATTTGAATGCAAAGCTTCCATTTTTTTACTATTTTATTTCAACGTCCCATTCATCAAACACAATTATCTGTCTGGAAGTGGTTCTCTTTCATTGAGTTCCACTTTTCCTTTCTGATGTAGGAAATCTGCCACCAATTTCTATGAATGCCTACAGTTGGTGATAGCAGTCATCCTGCAGCTATTGTGAGTCAGTGATGGGAATTTAGTATTTGCCATGAGCAACTTCATGTCAAATTATAAAAGACAACAAAAACAAACCACTACATGGTGACTCACCAGCAGCATCTGTTCAAAGGTTCATAGCACCATTATTATGTTCTCAAAGTAAAAAGATACTTGCTAAAGTGTTGCTTCCAGAAAAAAAAATGATACAGCTGTTTCATTATATTTTTAGATTTTCCTCATCGATCTGATTTTCTGTTGTTGGTTTTATCACCTCTGCCTGCTCAGTGTGTCTGTTCAGAGAGTGAATCCTTAAGAGAGATTAGACTGCAGTGGGAGACAAGTCAGACAGAGACAGTTTCAGTCCTCCAACCCCATCCTTCATAATGACTGTGACAACCACTTGTGAACTTGAAGGCATTTTGAAAGAAGGGAGCTGATAAGGGACTGCTTCGTACCGGTATACTTCTTTAATCGTAGCCAAAGAAATCAATTTGCATCCAGATAAGTGGGCTAGGCACTGTCTACTACAATCCCACCCTCAGGGAGCTCAATAGCAATCATGTTAGAGTGCTGCCAAGGACATGGCTGTAGATTCTCAAGTTTCACGTTTTATTTGTCACATGCACAGGTACATTGACATGCCTAACTTGAAAGTCGTTCCCACCAGTGGAATATTAAATATTGGATTGTTAAGCCTTGAGACAATTGAGACATGGATTGTGTATGTGTGCCATTCAGAGGGTGAATGGGCAAGACAAAATATTTAAGTGCCTTTGAACGCACTATGGTAGCAGGTGCCAGGCGCAATGGTTTGAGTGTGTCATGAACTGCAAGGCTGCTGGGTTTTTCACTCTCAACAGCGTGTATCCTGTGTGTATCAAGAATGGTCCACCACCCAAAGGACATCCAGCCAACTTGACACAACTGTGGGAAGTATTGGAGTCAACATGGGCCAGCATCCCTGCGGAACGCTTTCGACACCTTGTAGATGACAAATCGAGGCTGTTCTGAGGGCAAAGGGTGGTGCAACTCAATATTAGGATGGTGTTTTGTACACTGTGTATACAGGGTCAGTATCAGTAAAAAATGTACAATGTGCAGGGACACTGAAGTACTTGAGGTAGATACAGTATGTACATGTAAACTTGGATTACGAGAAAGTGCTCATCATATGTGGAAACTCCTTCAAGACTGTTGGAAAAGCATTCCAGGTGAAACTGATTGAAAGAATGTGAAGAGTGCACAAAGCTGTCATCATGGCAAAGGGTGGCTACTTCGAAAAATGTAACATCTAAAATATATTTGGATTTGTTTAACACATTTTGAGTTACTACATGATTCCATATGTGTTATTTCCTAGTTGTGATGTCTTCACTATTATTCTACAATGTAGAAAATAGTAAAAATAAAGAAAAACCCTTAAATGAGTAGGTGTGTCCAAACTTTTGACTGGTACTGTAAGTATTCAGACCCTTACTCAGTACTTTGTTGAAGCACCTTTGGCAGTGAGTACAGCCTCGAGTCATTGTGGGTATGACGCTACAATTTTGGCACACCTGTATTTGGGGAGTTTCTCCTATTCTTCTCTGCAGATCCTCTCAAGCTCTGTAAATTGTCTAGTGGCAATTTTTATGAATTGTTCAGCGGTCTAATGGCTTGGGGGTAGAGGCTGTTGAGAAGCCTTTTGGTCCTAGACTTGGCGCTCCCGTACTGCTTGTCGTGCAGTAGCAGAGAAAACAGTCTATAACTTGGGTGACTGGAGTCTCTGACAATTTTATGAACTTTCCTCTGACACCGACTATTAAATAGGTGCTGGATGGCAGGAAGCTTGGCTTGATGTACTGGGCCGTTCCCACTACCCTCTGTAGTGCCTTACGGTCAGATGCCGAGCAGTTGCCAAACCAGGTGGTGATGCAACCGGTCAGGATGCTCTCGATGGCGCAGCTGTAGAAACTTTTGAGAATCTGGGGGCCCATACCAAATCTTTTCAGTCTCCTGAGGGGGAAAATGTTTTGTTGTGCCCTCTTCACAACTGTCTTGGTGTGTTTGGATCAGGATAGTTCATTGGTGATGTGGACACCAAGGAACTTGAAACTCTCAACCCTCTCCACTACAGCCCTGTCTATATTAGTGGGGGCCTGTTCGGCCCACCTTTTCCTGTAGTCCACGATCAGCTCCATTGTCTTGCGCACATTGAGGGATAGGTTGTTGTCCTGGCACCACACTGTCAGTTCTCTGACCTGCTCCCTATAGGCTGTCTCATCGTTGTCGGTGATCAGGCCTACCACTGTTGTGTCATCAGCAAACTTAATGACGGTGTTGGAGTCGTGTTTGGCCATGCAGTTGAGGGTGAGCAGGGAATACAGGAGGGACTAGGCTTGATTACCAACAAGTGGTAGGCTTGATTACCAACAACGACGAGACGGCCTACAGGGAGGAGGTGAGGGCCCTCGGAGTGTGGTGTCAGGAAAATAACCTCACACTCAACGTCAACAAAACTAAGGAGATGATTGTGGACTTCAGGAAACAGCAGAGGGAACACCCCCCTATCCACATCGATGGAACAGTAGTGGAGAGGGTAGCAAGTTTTAAGTTCCTCGGCATACACATCACAGACAAACTGAATTGGTCCACTCACACAGACAGCATTGTGAAGAAGGCGCAGCAGCGCCTCTTCAACCTCAGGAGGCTGAAGAAATTTGGCTTGTCACCAAAAGCACTCACAAACTTCTACAGATGCACAATCGAGAGCATCCTGGCGGGCTGTATCACCGCCTGGTACGGCAACTGCTCCGCCCTCAACCGTAAGGCTCTCCAGAGGGTGGTGAGGTCTGCACAACGCATCACCGGGGTCAAACTACCTGCCCTCCAGGACACCTACACCACCCGATGTCACAGGAAGGCCATAAAGATCATCAAGGACATCAACCACCCGAGCCACTGCCTGTTCACCCCGCTATCATCCAGAAGGCGAGGTCAGTACAGGTGCATCAAAGCTGGGACCGAGAGACTGAAAAACAGCTTCTATCTCAAGGCCATCAGACTGTTAAACAGCCACCACTAACATTGAGTGGCTGCTGCCAACACACTGACACTGACTCAACTCCAGCCACTTTAATAATGGGAATTGATGGGAAATGATGTAAATATATCACTAGCCACTTTAAACAATGCTACCTTATATAATGTTACTTACCCTACATTATTCATCTCATATGCATACGTATATACTGTACTCTATATCATCGACTGTATCCTTATGTAATACATGTATCACTAGCCACTTTAAACTATGCCACTTGTTTACATACTCATCTCATTTGTACATACTGTACTCGATACCATCTACTGTATCTTGCCTATGCTGCTCTGTACCATCACTCATTCATATATCCTTATGTACATATTCTTTATCCCCTTACACTGTGTACAAGACAGTAGTTTTGGAATTGTTAGTTAGATTACTTGTTGGTTATTACTGCATTGTCGGAACTAGAAGCACAAGCATTTCGCTACACTCGCATTAACATCTGCTAACCATGTGTATGTGACAAATAACATTTGATTTGATTTGATTTGACTAAGTACACACCCCTGAGGGGCCCCAGTGTTAAGAATCAGCATGGCAGAAGTGTTGTTGCCTACTCTTACCACCAGGGCGGCCCATCAGGAAGTCCAGGATCCAATTGCAGAAGGAGGTGTTTAGTCCCAAAGTCCTTAGCTTAGTGATGAGCTTTGTGGGCACTATGGTGTTGAACGCTTAGCTGTAGTCGATGAACAGCATTCTCACATGCAGTTGAAGTCGGAAGTTTACATACACTTAGGTTGGAGTCATTAAAACTCGTTTTTCAACCACTCCACAAATTTCTTGTTAACAAACTATAGTTTTGGCAAGGCGGTTAAGACATCTACTTTGTGCATGACACAAGTCATTTTTCCAAAATTGTTTACAGACAGATTATTTAACTTAGAATTCACTGTATCACAATTCCAGTGGGTCAGAAGTTTACATACACTAAGTTGACTGTGCCTTTAAACAGCTTGGAAAATTCCAGAAAATTATGTCATGGCTTTAGAAGATTCTGATAGGCTAATTGACATCATTTGAGCCAATTGGAGGTGTACCTGTGTATTTATTTTAAGGCCTACCTTCAAACTCAGTGCCTCTTTGCTTGACATTATTGGAGAATCAAAAGAAATCAGCCAAGACCTCAGAAAAAAAATATTAGACCTGTCAAGATGTGTATGAAGGCGAAGTCAGGTGCAGGAGAGCAGAGTATGATAAATAAAGCGCACTTTATTATAGTTCCAAACCAGGAGCACAACAAAACAAACACGCTCAAAAAATAGAACAATAAAGTAAAGCGCTAAATGAACATCACTTGACATGAAAACAATTACACACAAAACATGATGGGAAACAGAGGGTTAAATACAAGTAGATTGATTGGGGAAATGAAAACCAGGTGTGTATGAAAACAAGACAAGACAAATGAATATATGAAAAATGGAGCGGCGATGGCTAGAAAGCCGGTGACGTTGATCGCCAAACGCCGCCCGAACAAGGATAGGAGCCGACTTCGGCGGAAGTCGTGACAAGACCTCCACAAGTCTGATTCATCCTGGGAGCAATTTCCAAACGCCTGAAGGTACCACATTCATCTGGTCAAACAATAGTATGCAAGTATAAACACCATGGGACCACGCAGCCATCATACCGCTCATGAAGGAGACTCGTTCTGTCTCAAAGAGATGAACGTACTTTGGTGCGAAAAGTGCAAATCAATCCCAGAAAAAAAGCAAATGACATTGTGAAGATGCTGGAGGAAAAAGGTACAAAAGTATCTATGTCCACAGTAAAACAAGTCCTATATCGACATAACCTGGAAGGCCACTCAGCAAGGAAGAAGCCACTGCTCCAAAACCGCCATAAAAAAGCCAGACTACGGATTGCAACTACTGTACATATGGGGACAAAGATCGTACTTCTTGGAGAGATGCCCTCTGGTCTGATGAAACAAAAATAGAACTGTTTGGCCATAATGACCATCGTTATGTTTGGAGGAAAAAGGGGAATGCTTGCAAGCCGAAGAACACCATCCCAACCATGAAGTACAGGGGTGGCTGCATCATGTGGTGGGGGTGCTTTGCTGCAGGAGGGACTGGTGCACTTCACAAAATAGATGGAAACATGAGGAAAGAAAAGTATGTGGATATATTGAAGCAACATCTCAAGACATCAGTTAGGAAGTTAAAGCTTTGTCGCAAATGGGTCTTCCAAATGGACAATGACCCCAAGCATACTTCCAAAGTTATGGCAAAATGGCTTAAGGACAACAAAGTCAAGGTATTGGAGTTGCCATCACAAAGCCCTGAACATTTTTGGGCAGAACTGAAAGAGCGTGTCGAGCAAGGAGGCCTACAAACCTGACTCAGTTACACCAGCTCTGTCAGGAGGGATGGGCCAAAGTTCACCCAACTTATTGTGGGAAGTGTGTGGAAGGCTACACAAAACGTTTGACCCAAGTTAAACAATTTAAAGGCAATGCTACCAAACACTAATTGAGTGTATGTAAACGTCTGACCCACTGGGAATGTTATGAAAGAAATACAAGCTGAAATAAATAATTCTCTCTACTATTATTCTGACATTTCACATTCTTAAAATAAAGTGGTGATCCTACTGACCTAAGCCAGCAAATTTTTACTAGGATTAAATGTCAGGAATTGTGAAAAACTGATTTTAATAAATATATTTGGCTAGGTGTATGTAAACTTCAACTTCAACTGTCGGTGTTCCTTTTATCCAGGTGAGAAGGGGCGGCGGGTAGTGTGATTGAGATTGCGTCATCTGTGGATCTGTTGGGGCGGTATACGAATTGGAGTGAGTCTAGGGTGTCCGGGAGGATGATGTTGATGTGAGCCATGACCAGCCTTTCATAGCACTTCATGGCTACTAAATGAATGTTGCCACGTTGGCATGGACAGTTCACGTAGAACACCTGGTGATTTGGACAATAAAGAAAATGCCCAGAAATGTTTTGGATGATTGAGGGTGGGGGGGTCACTGAGTGGTGGTCGACCTGCTTGGAGTGTTGTGCTGCCGTTGATAAATTGCAGTGGATTTGACCCCTGGTCGCCATGACAGGCACTGATTAAGTGTCCAAGCAACGAAAGCAACAAGAAAACACTGTTGCAGTCCACAGACATCAATTTACTCAGCTTTAATTAAAATCCTGCCAGCCCAGCAGCTTCTAAGAATAGTAAAAAGGTTACGCACCAGTATCTGGGTTCACAGACAGTGATGGGAGAGGAAATGGTCCGTCACATCTGGTTTTGGGCTACTTCTGACAGCCTGGTAGCAGGGTATGAGCCCGGCACCATTAAGAAAATGACTGGGTTGTTATCCTATTTTCTGTTTGCTCTTATCTTTTCTCTTTGTACAGCTCCAGTTCATGTAATAATACCTCTGTGGCAATGGCAAGCAAGGTGTGAGTGGGTTTTGATATTATGAGACTGTGGTATGAGTTGCTTGGAAAGGATCCTATTGTTTTAGGTTGAGGAAATATACTCAATACTGTACAAGTGCAATTGGCCATTGCAGTTGATGGGATTTGACATACAGTATGTATGCAATAGGAATAGAGATTGAGTCAGTGACAAAGGTTAAATGAGTCGATGCTGAGATAAGAGCAACACATACAGTATAACGTACAGAGTAGGTTGTGTCGATGCCCCAAAGTCCACATCATTTTTCATTACTGTCAATAGAGTCAATGGCACTTGAAAGGTAAGTGGTGATAAATGGCAGGGGGATAACCCCGGTCTATAGCTTGAGGGTAAAATGTGTGCCATATGTTTGTTTTTTGGTGCACAGTTCAAACAGTGTTTAAGGAAAATACACAATGGTCCAACACTGAATATGCAAGTTTCACTGAATATGTCAAAGTTGATGGGATGGCTATGGAGAAGGTAGTTCAAAATCAGATTGAAACTTGTAATAACTAATCCTAATCTTCTCCTAAAATTACAGAGACAGTTTGACACTTTTCCTTCCCCTGTTGCGTGCGGCTAATCTTACTTTATGTCTAATGAGAGATGGATGAGAGACGGAGAAAGAGCGAATTGACATCGTTGCCAAATGTAAAATGTTAATACATTTAAAGATTTACAGTATGAATAGGTATCTGCCATCATGTGATTAGGCCCTGGTTGTGTTTATCCTCTCTGTGTCAACAGTAATATACATTGTTAATGGGCAGTGAGTGAATAAAAAAATCTGCATGGTCAATCTGACGTCTGCATTGGCCGTACAGTATTAAGGTGATATGGCCTCTGTAGAAGTCAGGGAATTCATACATCTTGCGCTTCGCTGAGCAGCGCAGAGCTGCTGTGAAGGAAGTTGTCAAGGAAGTGAGTTTGTGTTCATACAGGACCTTCCTGTATAATATGAGAGGCACATGGCAATGTAGTATGGAGCTCAATTTGGCCTCTGTGTGCCTCCGGAGGTTCTGCAATTGCCTCACACCACCCATACAGCGCCTCCAACCACCTTTTCTGATCAAGCATAGGTTGGCTCTCATGGCCCTCTTGAACATCATGGAACATTTTTTATTTCTGCAAAAAAGTTATAGTTTTTCATGAGATGGCCATAAACAATAACTGGTAATGCTGCATAGTTTGAGAAAGGTCTGGAACATTTTTTATAAATTGCTGACTTGTTCTCACTATTGAGGACACAAGCTCAGGTACATAGTACAAATATTATGAAAATATTTTCTATTCAACAAAAGTGGGGCAATAGGTCTTGAAATTTCAGACATGGTTTCTAAATATATGTAGTAACAATCAAATCATAAATGACTTATTATAAGATTTCACCTTTCCTATAAATGTAAAATAAATATAGTATGATCATACTTAGAGAGAACAATATAAGTACCATTTCATATAACTGACTGCAGAGACATTTCTGCCAAACTTCCTCTGACTCAGAGACACTATTCAAATGTGTGCAGACTTGTTACAACAAGCTTTAAGCACAATATGATTTTGTCCGTCTGTTACCAAGAGAACGTGGTCTCTGTTTTCAACTCTACTAAATGATTTCGCATTTTTTCTTGTTGAGAGCTATCAGTCCATCACAGCAAGATAAAAACTTATATTGTTGCATCCGCTCGGCTCTCCTGTTTCGTATGCGCTATTGCAAGCACAGCTACAAGGTCACAGGCACAATAAATTGTTTTGTCTGGATAGGCCAAAACATGTTACTCCCTGTACAAATGGACAATTTCCTGTCTCTGTGAAGCTGCGCTTGCAATAGCGTATATGAATTGGTACAACCATCGCTTTTAGGGAGTGTAAAGCACCTTTCACAGAGTGCGCTGTACACAGAAAAAAGATCTGGAACCGGTCCGGAACTGGTCAAAGTCCCCTAAATAGGGGACTTGACGGTTAAGATGATTTATGGCAATAGTAACCCTGCCTCCATAATAAGGCAATCAATTCAATCTTCTATCAATTGGATCAAATTAATAGTTCATCTTCATTTCCTGTAGGAGCCACCATAATTTACGTTTTATATGTCGGATCTCCATGGCAAAATGCATCATTCACCTGAGTTTAGTCAAAATGGGGCAAGTGGTGTCTGTCTAACGCACAAACGAACGCACAAGAGCACGGCCTATTTGTCTTCATCAGATCCATAGTACGGAGACAGATTTCATTGTGGGGGACATTACATGTGATTATTCCTAAAAAATATATACAAATAAAAACATTGCCAAAAAGATTAATTGTCAACTGTATCTGTATAGAATTGCATTGTGTATAGATAGTCTACACACCCTTTCAACATTTTTGTGAATGGGCGGATCTTATAGATCCTTATAGGAAACTTGTTTCTCATGAGGAGATGCATACATGTATAACATGTCATGACTGTAGCGCAAACTGTGCAAGATATATGCTTGCTCAAAGTTTGGCATTTCAGTTACTACAGTGCCCCTCTTGGGCCAATCAATGTGAATGCCGTATTCTTCACCCAAGTTTCGTAAACATCGGTCTAGTGGTGTCTGATATATCATGTGTTACAAACATACATACTAACTTATGTGCATACTAACCTACGTACGAACAGAGGGAGACAGATCCATAGTCCATAATGATAATTCCCAGTACTTATAGTGAGTGTTTCTTGTTTTCACGGATGTAACACTCTGACTCATCCTCCCACTGTTGTGGGAGGAAATAACAAGCATGTCTGCCACAGTGCTTTAGGGAGACGTGTGGACATATTTTACAAAACAAGGCACAGTGTAGGCGACTTGAATACAGAATCAGTCTGGTTGCCAGGCTAGAGAATATGTACTTAAGATGAATGTATTAGTCATTCACAGAAAACAAGAACCGATGGAAAGGAAGGAAATCTGAGGCTAGAGCAAGTGGCTTGTTTAAAAATAGATTTCCCATGTTTCATGTGCATAAACAGTTGAATTACTGTGTTGTCCTGACACAACATGTCTTCATGCAATCATGTAAAAGAGACCCATATAACGCTAACACTAGACACAGTTGTCAAGTGTGTGTTGTCCTTGAAGTAAGTATAACTGTAGATTGACTGCATATAGCAAGCATGAACACAGACTCCCTGTGTCTGTCTGCAATGATCCCTGCACAACACATTTCTCTCATCATCCTTTCATTTACCCTCAACCTGCTTTCTCACATCATCCTTTCATTTACCCTCAACCTGCTTTCTCTCATCATCCTTTCATTTACCCTCAACCTGCTTTCTCTCATCATCCTTTCGTTTACCCTCAACCTGCTTTCTCTCTTCCATCTCCTTTCAATTCTAAATCTGATGTGTTCTATTTAGCCTCTGTTGCTTTCTTATTTTTCTTCTTCACCTCTTTCTTCACCTCTTTCCTCTCTGACCACTCTCCCTTATTGCTTGGAATAATCAGTGCCAAAGCTCTCCAAGTTGAAACCAGTGCAAACTGAAAAAAGCTTTTTTCCCCTGCTCAATCAATTTCCCTTGGTTTAAATCAGGTTATTTGGCAAGAAAGACACGCTCCCTCTAGTATTATTGATCAAACTTTCAGTGTGGAGGTAAATATATACTGAACAAAAATATGAACGCCACATGCAACAATTTCAAAGATTTTACTGAGTTACAGTTCGTATAAGGAAATCAGTCAATTTAAATAAATTCATTAGGCCATAACCTATGGATTTCACATGACTGGGTAATGGCGCAGCCTGAAAGGGCATAGGCTCACCCACTTGGGAGCCAGGCCCAGCTATATTACAGACAGAAATACTCCTCAGCGCCCCCTCAGATGATCCCGTAGGTGAAGAAGCCAGATGTGGAGATCCTAGACTGGCTTGGTTACACTTAGTCTGCATTTGTGAGGCCGGTTGGACGTACTGCCAAATTCTGTAAAACGATATTGAAGTCGGCTTATGGTAGAGAAATGAACATTCAATTATCTGGCCACAGCTCTGGTGGACGTTCCTGCAGTCAGCATGCCGATTGCACGGTCCCTCAAAAATGTTTTAAAGCTGTCGTAGTTGTGCGAGAAGCTGTAGGTGTTGTGCGACAAAACTGCACATTTTATAGTGTCCTTTTATCATCCCCAGGACAAGGTGCTCCTGTGTAATGATCATGCTGTTTAGTCAGCTTCGTGATATGCCAAAACTGTCTTGTGGATGGAATATCTTGGCAAAGAAGATATGCACACTAACAGGGATGTAAACACATTTATGCACAACATTTTAGAGAAATACGCTTTTTGTGGGATCTTTGATTTCAGCTCACTTTACATTTATTTAAAAAAATGTTTTGAATTTTATTTAACCTTTATTTAACCAGGTAGGCCAGTTGAGAACAAGTTCTCATTTACAACTGCGACCTGGCCAAGATAAAACAAAGCAGTGTGACACAGACAACAACACAGAGTTACACATGGAGTAAACAATAAAGAAGACAATAACACAATAAACAAGTCAATGACACAGTAGAAAAAAGAAAGTCTATATACAGTGTGTGCAAAGACACGAGGAGGTAGGCAATAAATAGGCCATAGGAGCGAATAATTACAATTTAGCAGATTAACACTGATTAACACTGAGTGATAAATGAGCATATGATGATGTGCAAGTAGAGACTGGTGTGCAAAAGAGCAGACAAGTAAATCAAATAAAAACAGTATGGGGATGAGCTAGGTAGATTGGGTGGGCTATTTACAGATGGACTATGTACAGCTGCAGCGATCTGTTAGCTGCTCAGATAGTTGATGTTTAAAGTTGGTGAGGGAAATATAAGTCTCCAACTTCAGCGATTTTTGCAATTCGTTCCAGTCACTGGCAGCAGAGAACTGGAAGGAAAGGCGGCCAAATGAGGTGTTGGCTTTGGGGATGATCAGTGAGATATACCTGCTGGAACGTGTGCGTGTTTTTATCGTGACCAGTGAACTGAGGTAAGGCGGAGCTTTACCTAGCATAGACTTATAGATGACCTGGAGCCAATGGGTCTGGCGACAAATATGTAGCCTGGGCCAGCCGACTAGAGCATACAGGTCGCAGTGGTGGGTGGTATAAGGTGATTTGGTAACAAAACGGATGGCACTGTGATAGACAGCATCCAGTTTGCTGTGTAGAGTATTGGAAACTATTTTGTAGATGACATCGCCGAAGTCGAGGATCGGTAGGATAGTCAGTTTTACGAGGGTAAGTTTGGCGGCGTGAGTGAAGGAGGCTTTGTTGCAAAATAGAAAGCCGATTCTAGATTTGACTTTGGATTGGAGATGTTTAATATGAGTCTGGAAGGAGAGTTTACAGTCTAGCCAGACACCTAGGTATTTATAGTTGTCCACATATTCTAGGTCGGAACCGTCCAGGGTGGTGATGCTAGTCAGGCAGGCGGGTGCGGGCAGCGAACGGTTGAAAAGCATGCATTTGGTTTTACTAGCATTTAAGAGTAGTTGGAGGCCACGGAAGGAGTGTTGTATGAAATTGAAGCTCATTTGGAGGTTTGTTAGCACAGTGTCCAAGGAAGGGCCAGAAGTATACAGAACGGTGTCATCTGCATAGAGGTGGATCAGGGAATCGCCCGCAGCAAGAGTGACATCATTGATATATACAGAGAAAAGAGTTGGCCTGAGAATTGAACCCTGTGGTACCCCCATAGAGACTGCCAGAGGTCTGGACAACATGCCCTCTGATTTGACACACTGAACTCTGTCTGCAAAGTAGTTGGTGAACCAGGCAAGGCAGTTATTAGAAAAACCAAGGCTATTGAGTCTGCCGATAAGAATACGGTGATTGACAGAGTCGAAAGCCTTGGCCAGGTCGATGAATACGGCTGCACAGTACTGTCTTTTATCGATGGTGGTTATGATATCGTTTAGTACCTTGAGCAGGGCGGAGCTGTTGGCCGGGGTTGGAGTAGCCAGGAGGAAGGCATGGCCAGCCGTTGAGAAATGCTTATTGAAATTTCCGATTATCATGGATTTATCAGTGGTGACCGTGTTACCTAGCCTCAGTGCAGTGGGCAGCTGGGAGGAGGTGCTCTTGTTCTCCATGGACTTTACAGTGTCCCAAAACTTTTTGGAGTTAGAGCTACAGGATGCGAATTTCTGCTTGAAAAAGCTAGCCTTTGCTTTCCTGACTGAGTGCGTGTATTGGTTCCTGACTTCCCTGAGCAGTTGCATATCATGCATAAACATGTTGTGTTTAAGTTTATTTTCAGTATATAGTTGGCAGAAATGATGCCATTATTTGCTGTCAAATACAGAAAGTACTCACACCCCTTGACTTTTTCCACATTTTGTTGTGTTACAACCTCAATTTAAAATCTATTAAATTAGATTTTGTGTCGCATGCTTACACACAATATCCCATTATGTCAAAGTGGAATGACATTTTCAGAGATTTTTACAAATTAATAAAAAATTATAACCTGAAATTTCTAAGTCAATAAGTATTCAACCCCTTTGTTATGGCAAGCCTAAATAAGTTAATGAGTTAAAATGTGCTTAAAATAATAAGTCACATAATACAGTTAAAGTCAGAAGTTTACATACACCTTAGCCAAATACATTTAAACTCAGTTTCACAATTCCTGACATTTAATCCTAGTAAATTCCCTGTCTTAGGTCAGTTAGGATCACCACTATATTTTAAGAATGTTATATGTCAGAATAATAGTAGAGAGAATTACTTTTTTCAGCTTTTATTTCTTTCATCACATTCCCAGTGGGTCAGACGTTTACATACACTCAGTTAGTATTTGGTAGCATTGCCTTTAAATTGTTTAACTTAGGTCAAACATTTCAGGTAGTCTTCCACAAGCTTCCCACAATAAGTTGGGTGAATTTTGGCCGATTCCTCCTGACAGAGCTGGTGTAACTGAGTCAGGTTAGTAGGACTCCTTGCTCACACCCGCTCAGTTCTGCCGACAAATATTCTATAGGAATGAGGTCAGGGCTTTGTGATGGCGGTTTCTAGAGCAGTGGCTTCTTGCTTGCTGAGAGGCCTTCCAGGTTATGTCGATATAGGACCTGTTTTACTGTGGATATAGATACTTTTGTACCTGTTTCCTCCAGCATCTCCACAAGGTCCTTTGCTGTTGTTCTGGGATTGATTTGCACTTTTTGCACCAAAGTACGTTCATCTCTAGGAGACAGAACACGTCTCCTTCCTGGGCGGTATGACGGCAACTTGGTCCCATGGTGTTTATACTTGCGCACTATTGTTTGTACAGATGAACGTGGTACTTTCAGGCGTTTGGAAATTGCTCCCAAGGATGAACCAGACTTGTGGAAGTCTACAGTTTTTTTCTGAAGTCTAGCTGATTTCTTTAGATTTTCCCGTGATGTCAAGCAAAGAGGCACTGAGTTTAAAGGTAGGCCTTGAAATACTCCCACAGGTACACCTCCAATGGACTCAAATGATGTCAATTAGCCTATCAGAATCTTCTAAAGCCATGACATAATTTTCTGGAATTTTCCAAGCTGTTTAAAGGCACAGTCAACTTAGTGTATGTAAACTTCTGACCCACTGGAATTGTGATACAGTGAATTACTGTCACGTTCTGACCATCGTTCGTGTGTGTTTTCCTTGTTTTAGTGTTGGTCAGGACGTGAACTGGGTGGGCATTCTATGTTGGATGTCTTGTTTGTCTATTTCTATGTCTGGCCTGATATGGTTCTCAATCAGAGGCAGGTGTTAGTCATTGTCTCTGATTGGGAACCATATTTAGGTAGCCTGGGTTTCACTGTGTGTTTGTGGGTGATTGTCCTTAGTGTCCTGATGTCATTGTTCTGTGTTAGGTTACACAAGTATAGGCTGTTTCGGTTTTCGTTAAGTTTATTGTTTTGGTAGTGTTTGTGTTTAGTGTGTTACTTCATTAAACATGGATTGCAATAGACACGCCGCATTTTGGTCCGACTCTCCTTCTCACCTAGAAAACCGTTACAGAATCACCCACCACAAAAGGACCAAGCAGCGTGTCAACAGGCAGGAGCAGCGCGAGGAGATGCGCAATAAGGATTTCTGGACATGGGAGGAAATCCTCGACGGGAGAGGACCCTGGGCTAAACCAGGGGAGTGTAGCCGCCCCAAAGAAGAACTGGAGGCGGCAAAAGCGCCTGAGAGCCAGCCCCAAAAATGTATTGGGGGGGGGGGCTAACAGGGAGTATGGCTACGCCAGGTAGGAGACCTGCGCAAACTCCCTGTGCTTACCGGGGGGCTAGAGAGACCGGACAGGTACCGTGTTATGCAGTGGTGCGCACGGTGTCTCCAGTGCGGGTGCATAGCCCGGTGCGGTATATTCCAGCTCCGCGTGTCGGCCGGGCTAGAGCCGGCTCTACGCATCTGGTCCCCAGTGCGTCTCCTTGGGCCGGCTTACATGGCACCAGCCTTGCGCTCGGTGTCTCCGGTTCGCCTGCATAGCCCAGTGCGGGCTATTCCACCTCGCCGCACTGGCAGGGCGACCGTGAGCATTCAATCAGGTAAGGTTGGGCAGGCTCGGTGCTCCGGTCTTTCCAGTACCACCTCCACACCCCAGCCCTCCGGTAGCAGCTCCCCGCACCAGGCTTCCTGTGCGTGTCCTCGGCCCAGTACCACCAGTGCCAGCACCACGCATCAGGCCTACAGTGCGCCTCGCCTGTCCAGCGCTGTCGGAGCCCTCCTCCTCTCCAGCGCTGTCGGAGTCTCCCGCCTGTTTAGCGCTGTTAGAGCTTTCCTTCTCTACAGCGCTGCCGGAGTCTCCCGCCTGTTCAGAACTGCCAGTCTGCATAGAGCTGCCAGTCTGCAAGGAGCTGCCAGTCTGCAAGGAGCTGCCAGTCTGCATAGAGCTGCCAGTCTGCAAGGAGCTGCCTGTCTGCAAGGAGCCGCCAGAGCTGCCAGTCTGCAAGGAGTCGCCAGAGCTGCCAGTCTGCAAGGAGTCGCCAGAGCTGCCAGTCTGCATGGAGCAGCCAGGGCCGCCAGTCAGTATGGAGCAGCCAGGGCCGCCAGTCAGCATGGAGCAGCCAGGGCCGCCAGTCAGCATGGAGCAGCCAGAGCAGCCAGTCAGCATGGAGCAGCCAGAGCTGCCAGTCAGCATGGAGCAGCCAGTCAGCATGGAGCAGCCAGAGCTGCCAGTCAGCATGGAGCAGCCAGTCAGCATGGAGCAGCCAGAGCTGCCAGTCATCATGGAGCAGCCAGTCAACCAGACTCTTCCAGATCTGCCAGTCGACCGGACTCTTCCAGATCTGCCAGTCGACCAGACTCTTCCAGATCTGCCAGTCGACCAGACTCTTCCAGATCTGCCAGTCGACCAGACTCTTCCAGATCTGCCAGTCGACCAGACTCTTCCAGATCTGCCAGTCGACCAGACTCTTCCAGATCTGCCAGTCGACCAGACTCTTCCAGATCTGCCAGTCGACCAGACTCTTCCAGATCTGCCAGTCGACCAGACTCTTCCAGATCTGCCAGTCGACCAGACTCTTCCAGATCTGCCAGTCGACCAGACTCTTCCAGATCTGCCAGTCGACCAGACTCTTCCGGATCCGCCAGTCGACCAGACTCTTCCGGATCCGCCAGTCAGCCAGGATCTGCCGGATCCAACCACCTGCCTGAGCTTCCTCTCAGTCCCGAGCTACCTCTGTCCCGAGCTGTCCTTCTGTTCCGAGCTTCCCCTCTGTCCCGAGCTGTCTCTTAGGAGGGTCACCTATCTAGGGACGCTAAGGAGGTGGACAAAGACTATTATGGAGTGGGGTCCACGTCCAGCGCCAGAGCCGCCACCGCGGACAGATGCCCACCCACACCCTCCCCTATAGGTTTAAGTTGTGCGTCCGGAGTCCGCACCTTGGAGGGGGGGTACTGTCACGTTCTGACCATCGTTCGTGTGTGTTTTCCTTGTTTTAGTGTTGGTCAGGACGTGAACTGGGTGGGCATTCTATGTTGGATGTCTTGTTTGTCTATTTCTATGTCTGGCCTGATATGGTTCTCAATCAGAGGCAGGTGTTAGTCATTGTCTCTGATTGGGAACCATATTTAGGTAGCCTGGGTTTCACTGTGTGTTTGTGGGTGATTGTCCTTAGTGTCCTGATGTCATTGTTCTGTGTTAGGTTACACAAGTATAGGCTGTTTCGGTTTTCGTTAAGTTTATTGTTTTGGTAGTGTTTGTTTAGTGTGTTACTTCATTAAACATGGATTGCAATAGACACGCCGCATTTTGGTCCGACTCTCCTTCTCACCTAGAAAACCGTTACAATTACAAGTGAAATAATCTGTCTGTAAACAATTGTTGGAAAAATGATGTGTCATGCACAAAGTAGATGTCCTAACCGACTTACCAAAACTATAGTTTGTTAACAAGAAATTTGTGGAGTGGTTGAAAAACAATTTATAATGACTTCAACCTAAGTGTATGTAAACTTCCGACTTTAACTGTATGTAGGGGAGTGTACATGTATATAGGCTAACCAAATGCCAAAATAATTTGAGAGATAGCAGGATCTAAATTGATTTAATTAGATGGTGCCTTTCTGTCCATTTGGCATTGAGGTATAGCACTAGATCTACACAACAGGTGGCATGGGACATGGGCAAGTCTCTATCAGACCAATCAAGAGGTCTGATCACCCGGCGGAGTTGATTTTTGAGTGGTCTTTAGTTGAAACTTGAAGTGAACTATCTCTTTAAGATAAATCATTCATACAGCATATCTTTGAACAGACTGTATCTGCAAGAAGGTACTTTTCTGCAGTCCCGAAGGAATGTTTCAGTTCAGCTCCACTGTTCTTAGACCAAATGGCTTATTATTCACGTGGCTTTGCAAAGACTTTAAAGAGGCTTTGTAGTATAATCCACAGGTAGTACAACCAGATGATCAGAGGGATCGCCCACTCCAAGAAATATCAAATAAATGCACCGGGGAAAGAAACGTATTAGGAGATTAAAGTGAGACTGGGTGTTTTGGTGGACACAAGAACACATCGCTTTGCTCTCTCAAAGATGTGACTGTTTTTAGTGTGTGTCTTTGTAGAGATGAGTTCAGAGAGTGTGCAGACAGGCCTTGAGACTCCTCTTGCTTTATCTTCAGGTATGGGAAGTGACGCTTCAACCATGCATGAACTGCCTCACAATACTGTGATCACTCTGGAGAACCTACGTTCCACCCCCAAAGCACTGAGAAGGGAAAGGTAAAACAAGGTTACAACACAAGTTACTCCTGGCTGAGAAGTAGACGCAGCGATATGGGAATGGTCTGTGATAGATTTTATGTTAATGCAGCAAGCTATAATGTAGTCTTAAGTTATTGAAGTGTTTTATGAAATACGCTATATATACAAAAGTATATGGACACCCCTTCAAATGAGTGGATTTGGCTATTTCAGCAACACCCATTGCTGACAGGTGTATAAAATCAAGTACACAGCCAGGCAATCTCCATAGGTATACATTGGTAGTAGAATAGCCATATATAAGAGCTCAGTGACTTTAAATGTGGCATTGTCATAGGATGCCATCTTTCCAACAGGTCAGTTAGTCAAATTTCTGCCCTGCTTGAGCTGCCCCGGTCAACTGTATGTGCTGTTATTGTGAAGTGGAAACTTCTAGGAGCAACAATGGCTCAGCCTCAAAGTGGTAGGCCACACAAGCTCACAGAACGGGACCGCTGAGTGCTGAAGAGCGTAGTGAGTATAAATCGCCTGTCCTCGGTTGCAACATTCACTACCGAGTTCCAAACTGCTTCTGGAAGCAAGGTTAACACAACAACTGTTTGTCGGGAGCTTCATGAAATGGGTTTCCATGGCCGAACAGCCGCACAGCCTAATCACCATGCACAATGTAAAGCTCGCCACCATTGTACTTTGGAGTAGTGGAAACACGTTCTCCGGAGTGATGAATCACGCTTTACCATCTGGCTGTCCGACGGACGAATCTGGGTTTGGCGGATGCCAGGATAACACTACCTGCCCCAGTGCATAGTGCCAACTGTAAAGTTTGATGGAGTAGGAATAATGGTCTGGGCTGTTTTTCATGGTTCGGGCTAGGCCCCTTAGTTCAAGTGAAGGGAAATCTTAACGCGTAAAATTACATTCTAGTCGATTTTGTGCTTCAACTTTGTAGAAACAGTTTGGGGAAGGCCCTTTCCTGTTTCAGCATGACAATGCTCCCGTGCACAAAGCGAGGTCAATACAGAAATGGTTTGTCAAGATCAGTGTGGAAGAACTTGACTGGCCTGCACAGAGCCCTGACCTCAACCCCATTGAACACCTTTGGGATGAATTGGAGTCGAACATCAGCCCAACCTCACTGATGCTCTTGTGGCTGAAGCAAGTCCCCACAGCAATCTAGTGGAAAGCATTCCCAGAAGAGTGGAGGCTGTTATAGCAGCAAAGCGGGGTCCAACTCCATATCAATGCCCATGATTTTGGAATAAGATGTTCGACGAGCAGGTGATCAGTACACGTATTTTTTGTCATGTAGCGTATCTCCTTTTTTCCTACACCCATTTCTGTTGAAAGGAGAATAATTATCAAGGGCTTACTTCACACGACACAGATTGAGTTTTGTGGCTATTATCTTGTAAGTGGGTCATCGTGAAGGCTGCAGTGATCATCTGCATCAGCTCCTCAGGAAGAACAAACAAATGATTCATAATTGGTTCTGCCTTCTGTGGGTTTCAGTTTAAAGAAGAAATAATACATTTCAAACTACTTGAAATTATACTGCATTCACAATTTAATTAACAATAGCACATGTAACATTTTACTGCAGTGGGCTAAATCAGGGTTGCGCAGAGTGTTTCTTGCTAGTCTTAAACCAATCTATTTATAAACAAAAGTATACACCTCACACATAGTTGTGGGCTTTAAAAAAAGAAGGCACCTGTATGTACCATGTCAGATATAGAGTTGAAATGTATTCTGATTTTGAGTTTGCAACATTACACTTTATATACAACACAGAAGACTGAAATATAACAAAACTATTTGACAAAGAAACAACACATTTTAAGATTTTTTAAATGTATATTAATCCTGAAATTATGAAACATATTATTAACATTCCACTCATGAGGCCACTAGAGGGCTCTTTGTTCATTGGACTCCAGGAAAGGGCTACAAGATTTTAAACAAAAAAAGAAGAGGCAAATCCTGTGCTGACCTAGGAAAACGTGTAAACAGGTCTGTCAGTCAGATTCCAACAGATCCATGTACCCAATACCTCAAATGTTATACTGCCTACCCACGTTGAAGCTTAATATACCAAAAGCTGGTTTCACAAAGGTAGATTTGCACCATATTCCTGTGTGACATTTACAAATAACACTTTGTACTCAGGACATGAAGTTAATTTTTTTGCCACATTTTTACAAAACAGGATGCATGTTTTTTCAATATTTTTATTCTGTACAGGCTTCCGTCTTTCACTCTGTCATTTAGGTTAGTATTGTGGATTAATTACAATGCTGTTGATCCATCCTCAGTTCTCCATCATAGCTGTTACACTCTGTAACTGTTTTAAAGTCTTTATTGGTCTCATGGTGAAATCTCTGAATGGTTTCCTTCCTCTCTGGCATCTGAGTTAGGAAGCATACCTAATGTATCTTTGTAGTGACTGGGTGTATAGAGTACTACAGTAGGAGTCATAATAGCCATAAAACCTAGAAGTCAAACAGGAAAATGGTTCCAATAGTTTTTCCACTGCTTAAATCGAGGCAAAGGTAAGAATCTCTGGATAAACTATCTAATGTTAGCTAAATGTAGAAATTAATCAATTGGATACATTTCTTTAAATGGACAGTTCTGTGAACTGTCTTGTGCAAGTTTTAAATTGACACAATACCTGTCAGGAAAGTTTGTCAGCTAGAGATGATGTGCAGGAGCTTGCAGGGATTTGTAGTTTTGCACGATGCCTACTTTGATGCTAATTAGCATTTTCAAATCAGAGTAAATAGAGCTGAATGTATTGATAAAAATCGGAGAGAGATTTCCATGGTCATCAAAATGTCACGCCAGGGAAAGCAACACAAAACTCTATTGACACACCATCCAAAGTGTAATTAATATGCTCAAAGGGATACTCATGCTCAAAGGGATACTCAATGTTTGCTTTTTAAATGTTACTCATCTACCAATAGGTGCAAGGCATTGGAAAACCTCTTTGTAGTTGAATCTGTGTTTGAAATGCACTGCTCGACTGAGGGACCTTACATATAATTGTCTGTGTGAGGTAGAGAAATTAGGTAGTCATTCAAAAATCATGTTAAACACTATTATTATACACAGAGTGAGTCTATGCAACTTAGAGTATATACAGTAAGAGTCAAAAGTTTGGACACAACTACTCATTGTCACGTTCTGACCTTAGTTCCATTGTTTTTGTCTTTGTTTTAGTATGGTCAGGGCGTGGGGAGTCTGTTTGTTTTTCTATGTTGGTTTTTGAGTTCAGCCTAGTATGGTTCTCAATCAGAGGCAGCTGTCAATTGTTGTCCCTGATTGAGAATCATACTTAGGTAGCCTGGGTTTCACTTTTGGTTTGTGTGACATTTGTGCATGTTTGAGACAAACGTGTTTTTTCCTGTTTGTGGGTTTTGTTGGACTGTTTTAGTCCCCGTGTTTGGGGCATTTGTTTTTGTGAGCGCCCAGTGTTTCGTGGGGTGGCCTAAATTCGCCGTGTGTGCATTAAAGAGCACTACCTTGAACTCTCCGTTTCCTGCGCCTGACTTCGCACCCACTACACCCAGATCGCTACAGAAACACCCACCACCAAAGGACAAGCAAGCGTGGTAACGAGCTGCCTCAGGAGAGGCAGCGACATTTGGAGAACGGGACTTGGGAGGAGATTCTGGACGGCAAAGGACCCTGGGCACAGCCAGGGGAATATCGCTGCCCCAAAGCAGAGCTGAAGGCAGCGAAAGCAGAGAGGCGCCGGTATGAGGAGGCAGCACGGCAGCGCGGCTGGATGCCCAAGAGGCATCCCCAAAAGTGTATTAAGGGGGGCACACGGGGAGTGTGGCGAAGTCAGGTAGGAGACCTATACCAACTCCCTGTGCTTACCGTGGAGAGAGAGGATTTCCTACTGGTCAGGCACCTTGTTATGCGGTGGAGCGCACAGTGTCCCCAGTACGCGTGCTTAGCCCGGTGCGCTACATCCCAGCTCCCGTATCGGCAGGGCTAGAGTGGGCAGCGAGCCAGGTGCCATGAAGCCGGCTCTGCGCATTTGGTCTCCAGTGCGTCTCCTCGGGCCGGCGTACATGGCACCAGCCTTACGCATGGTGTCCACGGTTCGCCAGCACAGCCCTGTGCGGGCTATTCCACCTCGCAGCACTTGCCTGGCTACGGGGAGCATTCAACCAGGTAAGGTTGGGCAGGCTCAGTGCTCAAGAGCTCCAGTGCGCCTGCACGGTCCGGTCTATCCGGTGCCACCTCCACGTACCAGCCCTCCGGTGGCAGCCCCCCGCACCAGGCTGTTTCTCCGTCTCCTCCCTACAGGTCAGTCAGCCAGGAGCTGCCAGAGCCATCAGTCAGCCAGGAGCTGCCAGAGCCGCCTGTCACGCCGGCGATGCCATAATCATCCTTCACTCCGGAGTCTCCCATCCATTCTCCCGCCTGTCCGTCTCCCGCCTGTCCGTCGCTGCCGGAGTCTCCCGCCTATCTGGCGCTGCTGGAATCTCCCATCCATTCGGTCGGCGGTCGGCGGCCGCTCTAAAGAGGTCGCCGCTCTAAAGAGAGGTCGCCGCTCTAAAGAGGCCATGGAGGCGGGCTAAGAGGCGCAAAAAAACTATGGTGACGTGGGGTCAGACGCCCACCTAGACCATCCCCTGTAGGTTCAGGTTTTGCGGCCGGAGTCCGCACCTTTGGGGGGGGGGGGGGGGGTGGTACTGTCACGTTCTGACCTTAGTTCCTTTGTTTTTGTCTTTGTTTTAGTATGGTCAGGGCTTGAGTTGGGTTGGGCAGTCTGTTTGTTTTTCTATGTTTGTTTTTGAGTTCGGCCTAGTATGGTTCTCAATCAGAGGCAGCTGTCAATTGTTGTCCCTGATTGAGAATCATACTTAGATAGCCTGGGTTTCACTTTTGGTTTGTGGGTGTTTGTTTCCATGTGAGTGTTTGGGTCACACGGTACTGTTTCGGTTTTGTAAATTCACGTTGTCATTTATTGTTTAGTGTTCTGAGTTTTAATTAAAAATCATCATGAACACTTACCACGCTGCGCTTTGGTCCTCCTCTCTTTCTCCCGACAACAACCCTTACACTCATTCAAGGGTTTTTCTTTATTTTTACTATTTTCTACATGGTGGAATAATGGTGAGGACATCAAAACTATGAAATAACACAGATGGAATCATGTTGTAACCAAAAAAGTGTTAAACAAATCTAAATATATTTTAGATTTTAGATTCTTCAAAGTAGCCTCCCCTTACCTTGATGACAGCTTTGCACACTCTTGGCATTCTCTCAACCAGCTTTATGAGGAATGCTTTCTGTAACGAGTGAGCTGAGAGTCAGGAAGCAAGTTCAGGGAGTGAGTGTTTTAATAAATAAACACAACATAATACAAAATAAGAAACACGAACAACGCACAGACATGACACAGGAATAGAAACAATAACACCTGGTGAAGAAACCAAAGGTAGTGATATATATAGGGAAGGTATTCAGAGAAGTGAAAGTGAGTCTGACGTGCAGGTGCACGTAATGATGGTGACAGGTGTGCGCCATAACTAGCAGTCTGGTGAGGCTGGAGAGGGAGCACATGTGACACTTTCCCAACAGTCTTGAAGGAGTTCCTGTCAAGACCCAGCTACGAACTCGGGTCTCCGGTGTGAGAAACAGTCACTTAGCAAACTGAGCCACTAATAGTCGGCAGAACCCAGAAGATGAGGCAGACACAGCAGTACTTGAGACGGTGTTTAAATAAAGTAAAAAGGAAAGTTCTTCAGGCAAAAATATAAATCCACAACAATTACAAAAGTAATTCCAAGAGAAAAAGGTAATCCTCCAAGTCAAAAGGTAAATCCACAAGGTGGAAGGTACAGCAGGGAAAAGCCTCAAAAGATAATCAAAAATAAATAAACGAGAACAAAAACAGAGTACCACAAGAGAGTCCAACTGAGGCAACAAATGTTCATAGCATCGCTGGGGCTGGGTGCTAACATTCAAACACAGAGCAAAGAACTGAGGAAAACTAAGGGTTTAAATACATTCAAGGGAAACGAGGCAAAGGTGCAAATAATAACTGGAAACAAGGGAAAACAAAAGGGTCAAAAAGCGCAATGGGGGCATCTAGTGGCCAAAACCAGAACAATCCTGGCCAAATCCTGACAGAATTCCCCCCCCTAGGAACGGCTCCTGACGTTCCTACCAGCTTTCTCGGGGTGGAGGGCCCTGAACTGTCGAATGAGGTCAGGGTCCAGTATGTCTTTGGCAGGAACCCAGGAGCGCTCCTCGGGATCGTAGCCTTCCCAGTCCACCAGATACTGCCAGGACCGCTTCACCCGGCGGGAATCCAGTATCCGATGGACGGTATAAGCCGGCTGGCCTCCGATGACACGGGGCGGAGGGGGAGGTCTGCCTGCCGGGACAAGGGGAGAAAAAACAACAGGTTTTAATAAGGAAATGTGAAACGTGGGATTAATCTTAAGGGATCTGGGTAAGTGCAGGCGATATGTAACGGGGTTCACTCTCCTGGCAACCTTAAAGGGACTGATGTATTTCTGGGACAGCTTGCGAGACTCCACCCGTAGCGGTACGTTTTTTGTGGAGAGCCAGATTCTCTGGCCAGGGCACAGGGTATGCCCGGGACGGCGACGTCTGTTGGCTTGTCGTCGGTACCGCTGTGAGGAAAGCAGAAGATTAAGACAGGTCTTCCTCCACGTAAGCCGACAGCGTCTGATGAACTTCAAGGCTGAAGGCACGCCGACTTCTGCCTCCTGGTCCGGGAGCAATGGAGGGGCATAGCCAAACTGACTCTCGTACGGGGACATACCAGTGGAGGAGGAGCGCAAGGTGTTGTGCGCGTACTCGGCCCAAACAATGAAGGACGACCATGTTGACGGGTTGTTGGAGGCCAGACATCTGAGGGCGGCTTCCAGCTCTTGATTCATCCTCTCGGTTTGGCCGTTGGACTCCGGGTGGTACCCTGAAGATAGACTGACAGTGGCCCCTATGAGTTGGCAGAAGGCCTTCCAAAACCTTGAGGCGAACTGGGGACCTCTGTCGGAAACCATATCTTGAGGAATGCCGAAGACTCGGAACACATGGTTAATTACCAACTCAGCCGTTTCCTTGGCAGAAGGTAACTTAATCAAGGGGACGACCCAACCTGTCGATGATATGGGACCAGGGTCGGTGGGGAATAGATAAAGGGTGAAGGAGTCCTCGAAGGCGGAGGTGAGAAGATTTGCCCTGGCAGCACACGGGACAGGTCTTGATGAAAGTGGCAACATCTTCTTTTATGGTGGGCCACCAGAATTTTCGCTGGATGAACTCCAAGGTGCGACCTACACCCGGGTGGCAGGTGAGGCGAGAGGAGTGCCCCCACAGAAGGACCTGGGTCCTCGCTGCCTTGGGGACAAACAACCGATTGGCAGGACCTCCTTTTGGACCCGGTTCGATAGCTTGAGCTCGTCTCATGGTATCCTCAACTTGCCACGAGATCGGGGCCACGATCTTAGCGGCAGGAAGGACAGGCGTGTCAGTATCTTCTCGAATGGCAGGAGCGTAGACTCGGGAAAAGGCGTCTGGTTTGAGATTCTTCGACCCGGGCCGATAGGTGAGGATAAACTGGAATCAATTGAAGAAAAGAGACCATCGAGCTTGTCTGGAGTTCAACCGCTTCAACTGCTGGATATACTCCAGATTTTTGTGGTCCGTAAGCACTTGAAACGGTTGAGAAGCCCCCTCGAGCCAGTGTCTCCATTCCTTCAATGCCATCTTAACCGCTAGGAGTTCACGAACCCCCACATCGTAGTTCCTCTCGGCCGGGGTAAGCCGGTGTGAGAAGAAGGCGCAAGGGTGGAGCTTCTTGTCTTCACCCCTCTGAGACAGGACAGCTCCAACACCAACCTCTGATGCGTCTACCTCCACCACAAAAGGTTAATCCGCAGTCAGTAGTGTCAGGATGGGAGCAGAGAGGATGCACTGCTAGAGTCCTTGGAAGGCCGTCTCAGCTTCTTTTCCCCACAGAAACCTTGCGTTGCCACCCTTGGTTAAAGCTGAGAGAGGGGCTGCCACCAAGCTGAAGTTCTTGATGAACTTGAAGCCCAGGAAACGCTGAACTTCCTTAACGGACTTGGGGGTGGGCCAATCCGCTA
This sequence comes from Oncorhynchus mykiss, assembly GCF_057628025.1. NCBI lineage: Eukaryota > Metazoa > Chordata > Actinopteri > Salmoniformes > Salmonidae > Oncorhynchus > Oncorhynchus mykiss. The sequence continues at coordinate 18,738,075 of NC_143025.1, forward strand.
CCGCCCCTACCTTCCTGGAGTCCATTTGGACTCGATCGGGTTCCACCACAAATCCCAGGAATTGTACTCGGGAGGAATGGAATTCACATTTTTCCGGCTTAACGTACAAATGGCTGTCTAGGAGGCGTTTGAGTACTTGTCTGACATGCTTTGTGTGTTCTTGAAGGGAGTTCGAAAAGATGAGGATGTCATCCAAGTAAACAAACACGAAGATGTTAAGCATATCCCTAAGCACATCGTTTATGAGCGCTTGGAACACAGGCCGGAGGGCATCACCAAGTATTCGTAGTGACCAGTAGGCGTGTTGAAAGCGGTCTTCCACTCGTCACCGTGTCTGACCCGCACAAGATGGTATGCATTCCGCAGGTCAAGCTTAGTGAAGCTAAGTTCCCACATATGCTGAGCACTTGTTGGCTGCTTTTTCTTCACTCTGCGGACCAACTCATCCCAAACCATCTCAATTGGGTTGAGGTTGGGTGGTTTTGGAGGCCAGGTCATCTGATGCAGCACTCCATCACTCTCCTTCTTGGTCAAATAGCCCTTACACAGCCTGCTGTGCTGCTGCTCCAGTTTATTATTATTTGACCCTGCTGGTCATCTATGAACATTTGAAAATCTTGGCCATGTTCTGTTATAATGGGGCGGCAGCGAAGCCTAGTGGTTAGAGCTTTGGACTAGTAACCGGAAGGTTGCAAGTTCGATCCCCCGAGCTGACAAGGTACAAATCTGTCGTTCTGCCCCTGAACAGCCAGTTAACCCACTGTTCCTAGGCTGTCATTGAAAATAAAAATTTGTTCTTAACTGACTTGCCTAGTTAAATAAAGGTACATTTAAAATAATCTCCAGCTGGAAGAGGACTGGCCACCCATCATAGCCTGGTTCCTCTCTAGATTTCGCCCTAGGTTTTGGCCTTTCTAGGGAGTTTTTCCTAGCCACTGTGCTTCTACACCTGCATTGCTTGCTATTTGGGGTTTTAGGCTGGGTTTCTGGACAGCACTTTGAGATATCAGCTGATGTCAGAAGGGCTTTATAAATACATTTGATTTGGAGGTGTGTTTTGGGTCATTGTCCTGTTGAAAAACAACTAATTGCAACTAATTGCAAACCAGATGGGATGTCGTATCGCTGGAGAATGCTGTGGTAGCCAGGGTGGTTAAATGTGCCTTGAATTCCACATAAATCATTGACAGTGTCGCCAGCAAAGCACCCCAACACCATCACACCGCCTCAATGCTTCACGGTGGGAACCACACATGCAGAGGTCATCCATTCACCAACTCTGCGTCTCACAAAGACATGGTGGTTGAAACCAAAAATCAGACCAAAGGACATCAGACCAAAAGGACAGATTTCCAGGTGTGTTACTCATTATGATTTCCTTGTTAAAAGAGGTGTGTTTTCTGTTGTCCTTTGCAGAAGCTTGAATTGTTTCCTCTGCGTGCATTTCCTGAGTGGGTTTTTGAGACTTAGTGTTTGTTGTTTTTCAAGTGTACTGTGATCCTGCGGCTACAGTTTCCCAGTAAAGTATTATGTTTGTCATTGGTCTCTTCTCTGCACCTGGGTCCAACCTCATCACATCACAGTTTCTTGGCCCAAGCAAGTTTCTTCTTATTATTTGTGTCCTTTAGTAGTGGTTTCTTTGCACCAATTCGACCATGAAGGCCTGATTCACGCAGTCTCCTCTGAACAGTTGATGTTGAGATGTTACTTGAACTCTGTGAAGCATTTATTTGGGCTGCAAATAGTTTCTGGGTTACTGTGATTGTTTAATTAAAATTGTCAAAAATAAACAAAAATAGCTTCTTAACAAAGGGCATTTTCTTAAGCCAGAATTTTGCTATGTCTGAGTGGGGAGGGGAAAACTGAGAGATTTGCAACTCTCTTTCTTTATTGGTCTATTAACAAATGTATTGCATGGAAGGCCAAAACTCCATCCCACAAAAACAGGCTGAAATGTAATAAAACACCTGAGGACAGGTTGAAAACAGTCGTGTTTTTGACTGTACTGGGCCTTTAAATCTAGTGTTCATCTCTTGGACCATTTGAGAGCAGATTCGAACAGTGGCTCTACCACATAATTGGATTGAGAATTGAGTTGACACTGGAACTGCTGCTGGCAAATGTCAATCTACATCAGTTGTACATTCAGTTATTTTTCAATCCACCATAATGAACCATCATTTCCAAACCCTTTTTTAAATCATATTGAAATGTTAGGACTTTGTCAAGCAGCTAGTTACTGACAAAAAAAACAGCATCATTTACCATGTTTTTTTAAAAGTTGGAATTTGTAGCTGTGAAACTGACATGTTCGTTTGCGACATTATAACATTATAACAACAAAGACATTACTTCAAACAACAAACACTGTTTGCTTTTTGTCTGACATTTGGATGCTTTTAAGCGAAAAATAGGATGGTGCTTTTACGGTTAATGAATTTTGCATCTGAAAACTTTGAATGATTTGCATGTCCTAAATTCACATTAATCTGATCCCACATTAGGAATCTAGGCCACAGCCTGTCACAACATGGTGTGCAAACAACAGCAAAGGGTTACATGTTTATTTTAACATCAAAAACGGACATCTTTCCAGGAAGCAACTGCTACTTCATATGTATGCCGTTCCAGTTCTACTTTCCTCAAAAGGCAAAAATGATCTTGAGGTTTCTTTTTGACTTGCACACAATGTCAGAATGAGTTAGCTTCAGAGGCATTCAGTTTGTTTCCACGGTAAAGCAACCTTGAGAGGTGCACATTTAGTTTCCAATTGTTTCGCATCAGAGTGAAAAGTATACCGTAACATTATTTTCACAGACCTCCTATGTGTGCACGCGTTTGACCATGCCAGTAATTTTGTTTTTGAATTGAATGGTAAAAAATGTTTTACTACCTTTTAATTTGGCATGAACACATCCAGTCGTGATGGTTTCATCTTATTGTCAAACAAAATACTTCAAAAAGTAGGCTACCTGCGAATGTTCATCCACTTCAAAATAATGTCAGCATCCAAACAGTGCACTGTGCACTCAAGCCATTTGATGAATGGAAAGAGACATTGGTTACAAAACACACCCAAGTGGAAAAAATACTATAGTATACTTTGATATAAATATTATAGCATAAAAATACTATAGTATACTATCATATAAATACTATAGCATTCACTGGAGTGTTTTTGCAGACTATACTATAAGTCAAAGCAAAAACACTACAGTGAATAATTTTGTATTTACTTTAGTATACTGTAGTATTTACAGTTAGCTATAGTATAAATACTGTAGTAACATAACTGTAGTATATATTATATTAATTGTTTTTGTGGACTTTACTATACTGTAGTAGTTACAGTAGTATTTTTGCGGACTGTAGTATACTGTAGTATTTATTGTAGTTTTTTTGCAGATATTACTATAGTATTTACTACAGTGTCTTTGTGGATAATTGTAACGGTCTTCTGTATGAGAAGGAGAGTCGGACCAAAATGCGGCGTGTCTATTGCAATCCATGTTTAATGAATTAACACACTAAACACAAACACTACCAAAACAATAAACTTAACAAAACCCGAAACAGCCTATACTTGTGTATCCTAACACAGAACAATGACATCAGGACACTAAGGACAGGAACAATCACCCACAAACACACAGTGAAACCCAGGCTACCTAAATATGGTTCCCAATCAGAGACAATGACGAACACCTGCCTCTGACTGAGAACCATATCAGGCTGAACATAGAAATAGACAAACAAGACATGAAACATAGAATGCCCACTCAGATCACACCCTGACCAATCAAAACATAGAAAATACAAAGTAAACTATGGTCAGGGCGTGACAGTACCCCCCCCCCAAGGTGCGGACTCCGGCCGCAAAACCTGAACCTATAGGGGAGGGTCTGGGTGGGCATCTGTCCGCGGTGGCGGCTCTGGCGCTGGACGTGGACCCCACTCCATGACAGTTTTAATCCCCCTCCTAAACGTCCCTAAATAGGTTACCCACCACAATGATAACATGGGACAGAGGGACAGCTCGGGACAGAGGTAACTCGGGACAGATGGGTAGCTCAGCACTGAGAGGAAGCTCAGCACTGAGAAGAAGCTCAGCACTGAGAGGAAGCCCAGGCAGGTAGTAGAAACTACCAGAACCTGGCTGGCTGGCGGTTTCAGCAGATCCTGGTCGACTAGCAGATCTGGAAGAATCTGGTCGACTGGCGGATCTGGGAGAATCTGGTCGACTGGCGGATCTGGGAGAATCTGGTCGACTGGCGGATCTGGAAGAGTCTGGACGACTGGCAGATCTGGAAGAGTCTGGTCGACTGGCAGATCTGGAAGAGTCTGGACGACTGGCAGATCTGGAAGAGTCTGGACGACTGGCAGATCTGGAAGAGTCTGGACGACTGGCAGATCTGGAAGAGTCTGGACGACTGGCAGATCTGGAAGAGTCTGGACGACTGGCAGATCTGGAAGAGTCTGGACGACTGGCAGATCTGGAAGAGACTGGTCGACACAGACTGGCTGCTCTGGCTGCTCCATGCTGACTGGCAGCTCTGGCTGCTCCATACTGGCAGACTGCTCTGGCTGCTCCATGCTGACTGGCAGCTCTGGCTGCTCCATGCTGACTGGCAGCTCTGGCTGCTCTGGCTGCTCCATGCTGACTGGCTGCTCCATGATGACTGGCAGCTCTGGCTGCTCCATGCTGACTGGCTGCTCCATGCTGACTGGCAGCTCTGGCTGCTCCATGCTGACTGGCTGCTCTGGCTGCTCCATGCTGACTGGCTGCTCTGGCTGCTCCATGCTGACTGGCTGCTCCATGCTGACTGGCTGCTCCATGCTGACTGGCTGCTCCATGCTGACTGGCGGCCCTGGCTGCTCCATGCTGACTGGCGGCCCTGGCTGCTCCATGCTGACTGGCGGCCCTGGCTGCTCCATGCTGACTGGCAGCTCTGGCGGCTCCTTGCAGACTGGCAGCTCTGGCGGCTCCTTGCAGACTGGCAGCTCTGGCGGCATCCTGCAGACAGGCAGCTCTGGCGGCTCCTTGCAGACTGGCAGCTCCTTGCAGACTGGCAGCTCCTTGCAGACTGGCAGCTCCTTGCAGACTGGCAGCTCCTTGCAGACTGGCAGCTCTATGCTAACTGGCAGCTCTATGCTAACTGGCAGCTCTATGCTAACTGGCAGCTCTATGCTAACTGGCAGCTCTGAACAGGCGGGAGACTCCGGCAGCGCTGTAGAGAAGGAAGGCTCTAACAGCGCTAAACAGGCGGGAGACTCCGACAGCGCTGGAGAGGAGGAGGGCTCCGACAGCGCTGGACAGGCGAGGCGCACTATAGGCCTGATGCGTGGTGCTGGCACTGGTGGTACTGGGCCGAGGACACGCACAGGAAGCCTAGTGCGGGGAGCTGCTACCGGAGGGCTGGGGTGTGGAGGTGGTACTGGAAAAACCGGACCGTGCAGGCGCACTGGAGCTCTTGAGCACCGAGCCTGCCCAACCTTACCTGGTTGAATGCTCACGGTCGCCCTGCCAGTGCGGCGAGGTGGAATAGCCCGCACTGGGCTATGCAGGCGAACCGGAGACACCGAGCGCAAGGCTGGTACCATGTAAGCCGGCCCAAGGAGACGCACTGGGGACCAGCTGCGTAGAGCCGGCTTCATGGCATTAGGCTCGACGCTCAATCTAGCCCGGCCAACACGCGGAGCTGGAATATACCGCACCGGGCTATGCACCCGCACTGGAGACACCGTGCGCACCACTGCATAACACGGTGCCTGTCCGGTCTCTCTAGCCCCCCGGTAAGCACAGGGAGTCTGCCCAGGTCTCCTACCTGGCGTAGCCATACTCCCTGTTAGCCCCCCCCCAAGAAATTTTTGGGGCTGCTTCTCAGGCTTCCATCCGCTACGTCGTGCTGCCTCCTCATATCTGCGCCTCTCCGCTTTCGCCGCCTCCAGTTCTTCTTTGGGGCGGCGATATTCTCCTGGCTGAGCCCAGGGTCCTCTTCCTTCTAATTCGTCCTCCCATGTCCATACCTCCTCTTTGGGCTGCTCCTTTGGGCGGCTACACTCCCCTGGTTTAGCCCAGGGTCCTCTCCCGTCGAGGATTTCCTCCCATGTCCAGAAATCCTTATTGCGCGTCTCCTCGCGCTGCTCCTGCCTGTTGACACGCTGCTTGGTCCTTTTGTGGTGGGTGATTCTGTAACGGTCTTCTGTATGAGAAGGAGAGTCGGACCAAAATGCGGCGTGTCTATTGCAATCCATGTTTAATGAATTAACACACTAAACACAAACACTACCAAAACAATAAACTTAACAAAACCCGAAACAGCCTATACTTGTGTATCCTAACACAGAACAATGACATCAGGACACTAAGGACAGGAACAATCACCCACAAACACACAGTGAAACCCAGGCTACCTAAATATGGTTCCCAATCAGAGACAATGACGAACACCTGCCTCTGACTGAGAACCATATCAGGCTGAACATAGAAATAGACAAACAAGACATGAAACATAGAATGCCCACTCAGATCACACCCTGACCAATCAAAACATAGAAAATACAAAGTAAACTATGGTCAGGGCGTGACAATAATACTGTATCATTTACTATAGTATTCTACAGTATACTACAACATTCTATCTATAGTAAGTACTACTCCTGATTGAGGGATACTATAATTAAGCAATAAGGCAAGAGGAGGTGTGGTATATGGCCAATATACCACGGCTAAGAACTGTTCTTATGCATAACGCAACACGGAGTGCCTGGATACAGCCCTTAGCCGTGGTATATTGGCCATATACCACAAACCCCTGAGGTGCCTTATTACTATTATAAACTGGTTAACAATGTAGTTAGAGCAGTAAAAATAAATGCTTTGTCATACCCGTGGTATACGGTCTGATATACCACGACCGTCAGCCAATCAGCATTCAGGGCTCAAACTGCCTAGTTTATAAAGTGTTGTATAGTATTCTACATTAAACTCCAGTTAACTATATAATTATATAGTAAGTACTATAGTACTCTATATTAAATTGTGGTATTTTATCATGTAAGTTGTTGACAAAAGGAAATTTTTTGTAGAAAGAAAAGTTGCGAAACCTGAAAAGGGGCTGAGAGACGGGGCTGTCCCAGAATGACAAGTGCAGCCACATGGGGATACATTTTTGTTGACACATAGGTGGGTGTGTTAGTTTAATTTGGAATACGTTTTCATTTTCATATTGACCGCTGTAGCAGTGCAAATTGCATTTGAAACAAATAGGAGAATGGCTCAATTAGCAATATTTAGAGACAGGGGGACTCATGTCCCTGGGCCCCTGTAATTCACACATAGCTTTGCATTACTTTACATTCTTCAGCGATTACCAATTAACTTTACTTGCTTTATTTTTTCTTAAATGTCTTCACAACTATTCAAACTGGCAAGTGAATGAGTTGTAATTAAGTTCTGAGTTATAATGAATGAAGGTAATTTTTTCCCCTTGAGAACTTTAACAAAATACTCTCAAGAAAAAATAATTAATTAATGAATTCCTGCTCAGGGGGACCCATTCACAGATATAGGCTACAGCAATTTTTCAGAAACAGAAAAAGCTCTTTTGAAAATAGGACAAATGTTGTCTTTCCTGAGCCACAGTGAGAAGCTGGACGACATGCTCATTTTGCTCAGAAGTCAAATCATTTCACAGAGAATGTATTGCTATAATTTAAACTGAACATCCTGTGAAGCTCCCTGCCCTGGTTTTGAAGGAGGTGTTTTCACAGACGTCGCTCAATCGCTGATTCCCAGAAATATCCGTGGGTGAACTCACGTCAAAAATAGCTGGATTAATGTGATTCAAATAGAAGTGACTTAAACAGCAGAGAAAACCTGCTGATAATCTTTGTGTGGTTGATTTAATAACAGAGTTAGTCAATGTGACAGAACTTTAGTTATAGTACTAATGGAAATACATTGGTCAAGTAACAAACAAGCCACCACATGGCTCACATGGCACAGCTAAAGCATTGAATCATCCATAATTCAGCATACTAAATGTCATCATCCGGAAATATGACTTGGATGGAATGATACGTATTACTGGTGCTACCTGCCTGCGTACACTCAACAATGATATTCTCAAAGCTTTAAGTAAAGTGTGTTTTTGATTGCTCCCCATCCCACCCCCTGAGCATCAGGAAAAGCTCAATTTAAACCCAATCAGTTAATGAATCAATTATTTTTACTAGATGAGAGGTTTTCTATTCATTTCTAATTACTTTCAACTTTTGGGTAGCCTAGGTGTATACAGTGTAAATACCAAAATGTGTACTTCAATGGGATCACTTTCTAACACTTGTCATGTGTAGTTTATAGGTTCAAATATCATCAAGCTATAAAACATGATAAGGTCAAGTTGACACAATGTCACAAATCAACCTTTATGGGCCTTGACAGCACACCTGGATTGAGCTTGTAAAGTTGTTTTGTCTCCGTTGCTTGTCCTGACGCAGGTGATAATGATGGCAAGGAGCAGGCTGAAAGCATCAGCTAAGCCTCCCCTGATGCTGGCTGGTGCAGAGGGAGAGAGAAAGAGGTTTATTACAATGTGACAGAGCGATAAGGCTTGAAACACTGACTGGGCTGGTATTTCAGCTGCTCTATTGTCCCCAAGCTGGACACGATCATTATCAAAGCCGGAGCATCTGGTAAAGGTCACCATCAAACTGAAGCAACAAGGCCATACCCCAAGATCCCAATTATTATCACGCAGTTACGGGATGACTAGCGCTCTGTCATATTCATTACCTACAGTGCCTTTGAAAAGTATTAGAACCCCTTGACTTTTCCACATTTTGCTGTGTTACAGCCTGAATTTAAAATTGATTACATTTTGATTTTGTCACTGGCTTACACACAAATGTCAAAATGCAATTATGTTTTCAGAAATGTTTACAAATTAATTAGAAATTAAAAGCTGAAAATTATTGAGTCAATAAGTATTATTCAACGCCTTTGTTATGGCAAGCCTAAATAAGTTCAGGAGTAAAAATGTTCTTAACAAGTCCCATAAGTTGCATGGACTTACTGTGTTCGATAATAGTATTTAACATGACTTCTGAATGACTACCTCATCTCTGTATCCCACACATTAAATTATCTGTAGGGAGGTTCTCTTATCTCTGACCAGGGAGATTTTCCAATGCCTCACATTTAAGGGCACCTATTGGTAAAAAAAAAGGGCACAGAATTTTTTTTAAAAAAGCAGACACTGAATATCCCTTTGAGCAAAGTTGAAGTTACTAATTACACTTTGGGTGGTGTATCAATACACCCAGTCATTACAAAGATACAGGCGTCCTTCCTAACTCAGTTGCTGGAGAGGAAGAAAACCACTAAGGGATTTCACAACTAGGCCAATGGTGTCTTTAAAACAGTTACAGTGTTTAATTGCTGTGATAGGAGAAAACTGAGGATGGATAAACAACATCGTCGTTACTACATAATACTGATCTAATTGACAGAGTGAAAAGAAGGAAGCCTGTACAGAATAAAAATATTCCAAGACATACATCCTGTTTGCAATAATAAGCTAAAGTAAAACTGCAAAAAAAATGGAAAATAAATTAACTTTATGTCTTGAATACAAAGCGTTATGTTTGAGGCAAATCCAACACTACACATCACTGCGTACCACTTCATATTTTCAAGCATGGTGGTCGCTGCATCATGTTATGGGTATGCTTGTCATCGGCAAGGACTACTTACATTTTTGGGATAAAAGGAAACAGAATAGAGCTAAGAAGTGAAATTCTAGAGGAAAACCTGGTTCAGTCTGCTTTCCAACAGACATTGGAAGACAAATGTACCTTTCTGCAGGACAATAACCTTACAGACTTACCCTGAAAGACGTACAGCTGTAATCGCTGCCAAAGGTAATTCTAACATATATTTGACTCAAAGGGTGTAAAGACTTATGTAAATGAAATATTTCTGTATTTAATTTACTTAAAGTGTCAGGTGCGTGAATGAGGACCCAAAAGCGAATTAACAAAACAGAGTTTCTTTAATGACGAAACACATGTAGGCTCAGATGGACAGGCAGATTCCGACAGGACAGGACAAGGTTGCAGCAAACACGATGATAGTCTGGTTCAGGCATGAGACACACAAACAAGAATCCGACAAAGACAGGAGCAGAAACAGAGAGAGATATAGGGACCTAATCAGAGGGAAAAAGGGAACAGGTGGGAAAGGGGGTGAATGAGGTAGTCAGAGAAGACAAGGAACAGCTGGGGGAAAGAGGGACAGAAACGGTAACCTAGTACGACCAGCAGAGGGAGACAGGGTGAAAGGAAAGGACAGAAAGACACAACATGACAATACATGACAGTACCCCCCCACTCACCGAGCGCCTCCTGGCGCACTCGAGGAGGAAACCTGGCGGCAACGGAGGAAATCCTCGATCAGCGCACGGTCCAGCACGTCCCGAGAGGGAACCCAACTCCTCTCCTCAGGACCGTACCCCTCCCAATCTACGAGGTACTGGTGACCACGGCCCCGAGGACGCATGTCCAAAATCCTACGGACCCTGTAGATGGGTGCGCCCTCGACAAGGATGGGGGGGGGGGGGGAGACGAGCGGGGGCGCGAAGAACGGGCTTGATACAGGAGACATGGAAGACCGGGTGGACGCGACGAAGGTATCGCGGAAGAAGAAGTCGAACTGCGACAGGATTAATGACCCGAGAAATACGGAACGGACCAATGAACCGCGGGGTCAACTTGCGAGAAGCCGTCTTAAGGGGAAGGTTCTGAGTGGAGAGCCAAACTCTCTGACCGCGACAATATCTAGGACTCTTAGTTCTACGCTTATTAGCAGCCCTCACAGTCTGCGTCCTATAACGGCAAAGTGCAGACCTGACCCTCTTCCAGGTGCGCTCGCAACGTTGGACAAAAGCCTGAGCGGAGGGGACGCTGGACTCGGCGAACTGAGATGAGAACAGCGGAGGCTGGTACCCGAGGCTACTCTGAAAAGGAGATAGCCCGGTCGCAGACGAAGGAAGCGAGTTGTGGGCGTATTCTGCCCAGGGGAGCTGTTCTGACCAAGACGCAGGGTTGCGAAAAGAAAGACTGCGTAAGATGCGACCAATAGTCTGATTGGCCCGTTCTGCTTGACCGTTAGACTGGGGGTGAAAGCCGGAAGAGAGACTGACGGAAGCCCCAATCAAACGGCAAAACTCCCTCCAAAATTGAGACGTGAATTGCGGACCTCTGTCCGAAACGACGTCTGACGGAAGGCCATGAATTCTGAAAACATTCTCGATGATGATTTGTGCCGTCTCTTTAGCAGAAGGAAGCTTAGCAAGGGGAATGAAATGAGCCGCCTTAGAGAACCTATCGACAACCGTAAGAATAACAGTCTTCCCCGCTGACGAAGGCAGTCCGGTGACAAAATCTAAGGCGATGTGAGACCACGGTCGAGAGGGAATGGGAAGCGGCCTGAGACGGCCGGCAGGAGGGGAGTTACCGGACTTAGTCTGCGCGCAGACCGAACAAGCAGCCACGAAACGACGCGTGTCATGCTCCCGGGTGGGCCACCAAAAACGCTGGCGAATGGAAGCAAGCGTACCCCGAACGCCAGGGTGGCCGGCTAACTTGGCAGAGTGAGCCCACTGAAGAACGGCCAGACGAGTAGGAACGGGAACGAAAAGAAGGTTCCTAGGACAAGCGCGCGGCGACGGAGTGTGAGTGAGCGCTTGCTTTACCTGCCTCTCAATTCCCCAGACAGTCAACCCGACAACACGCCCCTCAGGGAGAATCCCCTCGGGGTCAGTGGAGGCTACTGAAGAACTGAAGAGACGAGATAAAGCATCAGGCTTGGTGTTCTTAGAGCCCGGACGATAAGAAATCACGAACTCGAAACGAGCGAAAAACAGCGCCCAACGCGCCTGACGCGCATTAAGTCGTTTGGCAGAACGGATGTACTCAAGGTTCCTATGGTCAGTCCAAACGACAAAAGGAACGGTCGCCCCCTCCAACCACTGTCGCCATTCGCCTAGGGCTAACCGGATGGCGAGCAGTTCGCGGTTTCCCACATCATAGTTACGTTCCGACGGCGACAGGCGATGAGAAAAATACGCGCATGGGTGGACCTTGTCGTCAGAGAGGGAGCGCTGAGAAAGAATGGCTCCCACGCCCACCTCTGACGCGTCAACCTCGACAACGAACTGTCTAGAGACGTCAGGTGTAACAAGGATAGGAGCGGATGTAAAACGATTCTTGAGGAGATCAAAAGCTCCCTGGGCGGAAACGGACCACTTAAAGCACGTCTTGACAGAAGTAAGGGCTGTGAGAGGAGCTGCCACCTGACCGAAATTACGGATGAAACGACGATAGAAGTTCGCGAAGCCGAGAAAGCGCTGCAGCTCGACGCGTGACTTAGGGGCGGGCCAATCAACGACAGCTTGGACCTTAGCGGGATCCATCTTAATGCCTTCAGCGGAAATAACAGAACCGAGAAATGTGACGGAGGAGGCATGAAAAGTGCACTTCTCAGCCTTCACAAAAAGACAATTCTCTAAAAGGCGCTGGAGGACACGTCGAACGTGCTGAACATGAATCTGGAGTGACGGTGAAAAAAATCAGGATATCGTCAAGGTAAACGAAAACAAAGATGTTCAGCATGTCTCTCAGGACATCATTGACTAATGCCTGAAAGACAGCTGGAGCGTTAGCGAGGCCGAAAGGAAGAACCCGGTATTCAAAGTGCCCTAACGGAGTGTTAAACGCCGTCTTCCACTCGTCCCCCTCCCTGATGCGCACGAGATGGTAAGCGTTACGAAGGTCCAACTTAGTGAAAAACCTGGCTCCCTGCAGGATCTCGAAGGCTGAAGACATAAGAGGAAGCGGATAACGATTCTTCACTGTTATGTCATTCAGCCCTCGATAATCTATGCAGGGGCGCAGAGACCCGTCCTTCTTCTTGACAAAAAAAACCCCCGCTCCGGCGGGAGAGGAGGAGGGGACTATGGTACCGGCGTCAAGAGCTACAGACAAATAATCCTCGAGAGCCTTACGTTCGGGAGCCGACAGAGAGAATAGTCTACCCCGGGGGGGAGTGGTTCCCGGAAGGAGATCAATACTACAATCATACGACCGGTGTGGAGGAAGAGAGGTGGCCCTGGACCGACTGAACACCGTGCGCAGATCGTGATATTCCTCCGGCACCCCTGTCAAATCACCAGGCTCCTCCTGTGAAGAAGAGACAGAGGAAACAGGAGGGATAGCAGACATTAAACATTTCACATGACAAGAGACGTTCCAGGAGAGGATAGAATTACTAGACCAATTAATGGAAGGATTATGACAAACTAGCCAGGGATGGCCCAAAACAACAGGTGTAAAAGGTGAACGAAAAATTAAAAAATAAATGGTTTCGCTATGATTACCAGAAACAGTGAGGGTTAAAGGTAGCGTCTCACGCTGAATCCTGGGGAGAGGACTACCATCCAGGGCGAACAAGGCCGTGGACTCCCTTAACTGTCTGAGAGGAATGTCATGTTCCCGAGCCCAGGTCTCGTCCATAAAACAGCCCTCCGCCCCAGAGTCTATTAAGGCACTGCAGGAAGCTGACGAACCGGTCCAGCGTAGATGGACCGACAAGGTAGTGCAGGATCTTGAAGGAGAGACAGGAGTAGTAGCGCTCACCAGTAGCCCTCCGCTTACTGATGAGCTCTGGCTTTTACTGGACATGAAGTGACAAAATGACCAGCAGAACCGCAATAGAGACAGAGGCGGTTGGTGATTCTCCGTTCCCTCTCCTTAGTCGAGATGCGGATACCTCCCAGCTGCATAGGCTCAGCTCCCGAGCCGGCAGAGGAAGATGGTAGTGATGCGGAGAGGGGGGCAACGGAGAACGCGAGCTCCTTTCCACGAGCTCGGTGACGAAGATCAACCCGTCGCTCAATGCGAATAGCGAGTTCAATCAAGGAATCCACGCTGGAAGGAACCTCCCGGGAGAGAATCTCATCCTTTACCTCTGCGCGGAGACCCTCCAGAAGACGAGCGAGCAAAGCCGGCTCGTTCCAGCCACTGGAGGCAGCAAGAGTGCGAAACTCAATAGAGTAGTCTGTTATGGATCGATTGCCTTGACATAGGGAAGACAGGGCCCTGGAAGCCTCCTCCCCAAAAACAGATAGATCAAAAACCCGTATCATCTCCTCCTTAAAGTCCTGATACTGGTTAGTACACTCAGCCCTTGCCTCCCAGATTGCCGTGCCCCACTCACGAGCCCGTCCAGTAAGGAGAGATATGACGTAGGCGACACGAGCAGTGCTCCTGGCGTAAGTGTTGGGCTGGAGAGAAAACACAATATCACACTGGGTGAGGAACGAGCGGCATTCAGTGGGCTCCCCAGAGTAACACGGCGGGTTATTGATTCTGGGCTCCGGAGATTCGAAAGCCCTGGAAGTGGCCGGTGGATCGAGGCGGAGATGGTGAACCTGTTCTGTGAGGTTGGAGACTTGGGTGGCCAGGGTCTCAACGGCATGTCGAGCAGCAGACAATTCCTGCTCGTGTCTGCCTAGCATCGCTCCCTGGATCTCGACGGCTGAGTGGAGAGGATCCGAAGTCGCTGGGTCCATTCTTGGTCGGATTCTTCTGTCAGGTGCGTGAATGAGGACCCAAAAGCGAATTAACAAAACAGAGTTTCTTTAATGACGAAACACATGTAGGCTCAGATGGACAGGCAGATTCCGACAGGACAGGACAAGGTTGCAGCAAACACGATGATAGTCTGGTTCAGGCATGAGACACACAAACAAGAATCCGACAAAGACAGGAGCAGAAACAGAGAGAGATATAGGGACCTAATCAGAGGGAAAAGGGGAACAGGTGGGAAAAGGGGTGAATGAGGTAGTCAGAGAAGACAAGGAACAGCTGGGGGAAAGAGGGACAGAAACGGTAACCTAGTACGACCAGCAGAGGGAGACAGGGTGAAAGGAAAGGACAGAAAGACACAACATGACAATACATGACATAAAGTTCTGTTATTGTGTGGACACTATATAAATAATTACATGGAATATTTATTGTACTTACCTGCAGTATAGGATGTTTGCTATTCATGTGTATATGGTTATTGTTGGCATTGGCATTGACCTTTCCCCTTTGAGGATCTGCACAATGCGACTCTACCACCTGTTGAATGGGCTGTATCGTTTTGCTGTATTTGTACCGTTTGTACATGGCTGTACACCTTTTATTTCTTAGGTTGAAAGTCAAGGAAAGTAATATTGAAATGTGTGTGGGCATTCCTTGTCAAGTTACTACAAGTTCTAAAAACATGTTTTCCCTTTGTCATTATGGGGTATTGTGTATAGATGGGTGAGAGAAAACATCTATTTAATAAATGTTTTATTCAGGCTGTAACAACAAAATGTGGAATAAGTCAAGGGGTAGAATACTTTCTGAAAGCACTGTAGGTTACATATGAGCCGAACATTTAGCATTCGTGCGATGATTCATGCAATTACAGACGAGTCATCACATCTCTTAAGCTTTTTTTCATGGGTCCTTGCACTCTATATGGCTTTAAAGTGGAACTGACAGCATTTTAACTTTGGTATGGTTACATAAGATAGAAGGTTGCTTAATGCAAGAAAGAAAGAAGGTTATTTGGTCGGGTGGATGGGTGGGCGTACAATATGTAACATATTGTAACGATCGTCGTATGAAGGAGTGGACCAACACGCAGCGTGGTAAGTGTTCATGATAAATTTAATACTCAAAACACCCAAACAAAATAACAAAGAGGGAAAACCGAAACAGTCCTGTCAGGTGCAGACACTAAACAGAAAACAACTACCCATAAAACCCAAACGAAAAAGGACAACTTATATATGATCCCCAATCAGAGACAACGATAGACAGCTGCCTCTGATTGGGAACCACACCAACATAGAAATAAAGAAACTAGAATGCCCACCCTAGTCACACACTGGCCTAACCAAAATAGAGAATAAAAACCTCTCTATGGCCAGGACGTGACACATATTGTACAAATTGCAATTCGTAACATATCATACGAATTGTCATTTGTAACATATCATACAAAATGGATGATGGACATCCACAAATTAATACATACCATATAAAATGTAACATATCATACATACTAAATGGAGTGTCGCGGATTTACGTGCAGAATAAAATGTAATGCTCTGAGACCACGTTGGTTTACGCTACAAAAACAACTTCACAAGAGCTTTTAAAAATTGATTATATTTGACAAATTCCATGACGTACAGTGAAGCATTGTTGTCAGAATAGATGGATGCAGTTCAATGCATAATTAATATAGCTAATTCACCAATACATTTCTTGGTAATCCAACAAATATTGCTATCAGGTTGCAAATCACAGCTGGCCTGGTACATTGTTTGCTGCCTGCAGCCATTCGGGATGCACTGTTTCAGTTTCAATTAATCAATATTTTGGACAAAAACTGACAAATTTTACTAAGGCTTGGAATACCAATACAATCAAACTAGCAAGGGCAATGACCACAAGTCAGTCATAACATGGCTAATAGGCTAACTTATCTATTTCTGTAGCTATTTAATTAGCATGCTAAAAACACGTCAAACGTTAACTAACTAGCTAGCTAGCTGTTTGGAGGATGTCATGTCATTGGACGTGTGGGTGAGTGGCCAACTTTTTCCCCATATCGTTTTTCGGGGCTACAAGAGATGCAGGTGTCATTTGGTTAGCTAGCAAGAAATGTGAAACACTTTGCTAGATAGCTATGCTGAACTTGTACGACGATCCACAGTTGTCAATCAAATTTATTTGGCATCAATCAAATTGGAGGGCATGCAGGCAAGTTCCCCTTCAGTTGTCAAAACATGGGTTGGAACAAGCTACCACTAGTACTGTTGACTAACCATTCCATACAAATTTGCGCAACCGCGGCATTCAAACAAGGCTGTAATGAAAACTAATGGGACAGTAATGACTGTGTTGGCATCAAAAATCTGGGGTGTGAACTACAAGCATTGATTGACATGGTAATGGACTGATAGTATTGGGAAAAAGTTGAAAAAAACTCATTAAATTGTGACATATAGCACTTATAAAGCAACTCATTCTGTGTTGTACAGCCTCTCTCCACCAACTTCTCTCGCAGTTAAAAATAAGAAAGGGACAGGGTAAGGGGGGATACCAAGTCAATTTTACAACCTAGTGCATTCATTTTCTCCGTCATCACTACAAGCCGTCATGACTCTCAAAAGCCGCGACAGCCGCTGTTTACTTGTGAAGATGACGCAAAATCCCTAAAATCCCGATTCAAATTCGACACAAACCTTCATATAGGTTTGAAATGACACGTTATATAAACTCTTTATAGTGTTTTATTTACATTTACATTTTAGTGTTTTATTTACATTTTTGTGTTTTATTTACATTTACATTTTAGAGGTGATAAGTTGGACAGATCGGGTGAAAAAAGCTGTTTCCCCACACAGCTTATCTCCCTCCCCCTTTCCCTATCACACAGTAGGTTTCGCTTCCCCACACGTCAGTTTTAAAAAGACCCGACGGATCTTCAATCATTCTTCAATCATGCAGAGATGGGCAGCATGAAGGTCTCGTCATTGATTTGGCTGGAAAGGGGAGAAATTGTGCTCATACATGCTTGAATACAATGGTATTCATATTACAGTTGATCTGGAAAAATTATGTTTTTGGGGCGCTAAAATAAGGTCAATTGTACGTTACAGCACGATGTGTTAGCTTACAGTACTACCCATTGTTTATCAGAGTAGTTTTGACGGCCAACTAAAAGCTGAAAAAGTTTGAGAGGGTTTATCTACTGTTCCCTCATTAGATTTTAGCTCATCTCGCTCTGGCTAACATTAGTTGTTGATCTTGCTGTTGTTGTTGTGCATAGGCAACTGAAGGAGAGATAGCCTACCTGTTCATGCTTGTTTAATCAATAGGACTGTACGTTCCCAAATGTAAGAGGACTCCCGTGGTATTTATATATTTGCAGAAATCCATTCAGGTGTATTTTGTTGCTTTTGGCGAATGCGTTCTACTAATCTAAAGTCGCACTGTTGCTTCTGCCTGTAAACACACAGTCCAGTTCAACATGAATGATGGCAGGCCCGTGTGGAAAATGGCTTAATTGCATATAGGCCTACTGTAGCTCTGATTGGCTATGGCGCACCGGTCTGTGTAGAGTCTGGTCCTAGACAAGACTGACACGTTTTTATTACGTTTTATCGACTGCAGTATCTATAAATTGTCCAATCTTCGGCTGCTTACGAACTCTATATTACTATAGAATTTTCACAAAATACCTTACTCTAAGTAATTCCCAAACATTCTATGAAAGTATGAAAATGTGAAAATGACCGTATCTAAGTGCTTGCTTCTCAAAAAAAAAAAAGATTTTATGTTGCTAAAACACTGTCAGTTCCACTTTAAAAGGCTGCTGTCTAGTGCTGAATTGCCTCAGGAGCTGAAAGGCTATCAGACTGGTTCTGTCACCCTCTAAACTGCTCTGCTGACTCCACTTGTGACTTCCAGGAGATATTTGTTTGTTAAACTGACCACGTGTCCATTATGACATCCTGTAAGAGGCATTGGAGCTCTCATAGCACTGCTCTTAGAGGTTCAAATATAGGTGACCTGGTCGTAATGTGCTGCACTTGGGTTGGCATATTACTTTAACAGAAGCAGGCCTTTACCATAGCAAGTCCCAGATATTACAACTGGGAGCCATGTTGGGTTAAAATCTACTTTCCGAAAATCATATTTCAAGTTTACAGACATGAAATAATGCCATCTGTAAGTACCAGCAGGGGTGGAATTTGAAAAGAAATGTCAACGTTCCCCAGTGAGATTTTCAATTTGAGAGCTACAATGTACTTTTGAGTCACGTCAAAGTGACTTTGATGTCAAAAGGGAGCATCTCTGCCCCTGACACACCTTGTCATGAATCTGCGTGGGCACAAAAAGTGTGCCTGAAGTTTGCATTTAGAAAACTGTAGTGATTTCATACTTAGTTGGATAAAACCATCATAGACCACCAAAAGAGTTGTCGCACAAAGGCCAGGGTCAGACGGAAGCCAGGGTGGCAAGGAAGCATGGAGGAATGGGCCCACTCCAGGCCCGCAGAGCGGACAGCGTCAGGCACAAACATCTGATTATCAGGACCCCCCCAGGTTTCGGCTGGGACCGCTGCGCCTCCCGGACCTGTTTCCCTATACCCCAGTTGAGTGCTGTCTGACATTCTTGGATCCTGACCGGTATAAGAGGGAGAAGTTGAACCGTGTGAACAGCAGGGCCCATGAGGCGCTTGGCGGTGTGGAGATATTCCATAACATGAAATATGTGTCTCTTGTAGATTATTCTGACGTTTTTCGTATGATGTACCCTATGACTAATGAAAACTTGCTATGTCCTTATTGAGATTTTACAGACGTGTTTAATACACCTTGTCTATACACTTCTGTAATATTTATGAAATGCATATTGTTATATTTGGTAGCACTTATTTATTTTTCCTTTGCCTCCAACCCCCTTCGATGTGTAGAACGGATGTGGGAGGGGCTAGGTCCACATAATGGTGCAACTTTCAAAAAATCCCTAAAGCTCTGACGAAGGCCGTGTGGCTGATACGTAAGGTTATTTAAGATCGGTGATACTATCAAGAGCAGTGTGCGGTTTCCTTTTTCCTTCATACTTAGTTGGATAAAAGCTGCAGTAGAAAGTGAGATAAACCAGGAGAGGGAGGAAGGAAGACACAGAGGGGGTTGTTATTGGAAATGCAAAGTTGGGAGGAGAGTGCCGGGGATTAATAGTATGCTTTAGGACTGTGAGAGTTTACTTGGCACAGTTCTTAAAGAACAGTATTTTGCATTTTGAATCATCATAATGATGTGGCCGGTGACACTTTTCTTCTTGAATGTGCAATATCTTGAAAACTTGACTGCTGACAAGCAAACCATTTGAGGACTGTATCAACAGTGGTCTAATAAAGAAATACCAAAATATAATTTGAGTGGACTTTTCCTTTAATGGGCTCAAAGATAAGCACCTTCTCGTGCTGTGGACAACATAAGAGTAAATTGAATTACATCATTGACTTGAAAAGATGTGGATGTGTGTGTTGTTGGAATGGTCAGAAGAGGTAGAATAGTTTGATAGGAAATGGGGAAAAAACAAAAACAACTCTGGTGAGAGGAACCACAGCAGATGTTATTTACAGTATACAGTACATTTACCCAGGAAAGCCATACATTCTGGGAAGCTTCTGAATGTCAGGAATCAAGGTAAGACCCAGATGCAGACACGTTGAATAGACAATGGTTTAATATTCCAACAGGGGCAGGCAATTGACAGGTCAAGGCAGGCAGGGGTCAGAAACCAGAGGTGGGGCAATGGTACCAGACGGCAGGAAAGCTCAAGGTCAGGGTAGGCAGAGGTCAATAATCCAAAGGTGGGGCAAAGGTACAGGATGGTAGGCAGGCTCAGGGTCAGGCAGAGTGGTCAGGCAGGCAGCTCAGAGTCAGGACAGGCAAGGGTCAAAACCAGGAGGGTGAGAAAAAGGAGAGACTGGAAAAAGCAGGAGCTGAGAACAAAAATGCTGGGTGACTTGACAAACAAGACGAACTGGCAACGGACAAACATAGAACACAGGTCTAAATACACAGGGGATAATGGGGAATATGTGTGACACCTGGAGGGGGGTGGAGACAATCACAGGTGAAACAGATCACCACCCCTGCCCATGGGAGTGCATACCTGATTGACCAGGGTGTCAGTGTTGAAAATCTGTGATTATTTATTTTATTTTACCTGTTTTTAACTAGGCAAGTCAGTTAAGAACAAATTCTTATTTTGTTCCAGAACCGGGATGAGAACTGAGGCCCCCGGACGGTGACCATGTCCACGGGCAGTCCATGGATCCGGAAGACGTGCTGCACCATGAGCTGGGCCGTCTCCTTGGCCGAGGGTAGTTTGGGGAGAGGAATGAAGTGAGCGGCCTTGGAAAACCAGTCGACCACAGTCAGGATGGCAGTGTTGCCCTCAGAAGGGGGAGACCTGTGACGAAATCCGGTAATATGTGGGACCAGGGTTGGTTACAGACAGGCAGTGGTTGCAGAAGACCAGTCGGAGCTTGCCGAGGAGTCTTATTCTGAGCACAGACTATGCAGGCGTTGACAAACATGGCGACATCCGGAACCATCATAGGCCACCAAAAGAGTTGTGGCACAAAGGCCAGGGTACGGCGGGAGCCCGGGTGGCAAGCAAGCCTGGAGGAATGGGCCCACTCCAGGACCGCAGAGCGGACAGCGTCAGGCACAAACATCCGGTTATCAGGACCCCCCCAGGTTTCGGCTGGGACCGCTGCGTCTCCCGGACCTATTTCCCTATACCCCAGTTGAGTGCTGTCACCAGGCATGATGTGGGAATAATGGTCTCGGGCTCCAGAGTGGTACCGGTGCGGCTACAGCAGCGGACAGTGCATCCGGCCTGACATTTTGGATCCTTAACCGGTATGAGAGGGAGAAGTTGAACCGTGTGAACAGCAGGGCCCATGAGGCGCTTGGCGGTGTGGAGATATTCCAGGTTCTTGTGGTTGGTCCACAGGATGAATAGGTGTTCCGCGCCCACCAGCCAGTGCCTCCATTCCTCCAACGCCATCTTCACTGCGAGAAGCTCACGATTCCCCACATCGTAGTTATTTTCCGTGACGTTGAGGCGGTGGGAAAAGAAGACGCAGGGATGTAGCTTGAGGTCCAGGGCAGAACACTGGGACAGGACAGCCCCCACTCCGACATCAGAAGCATCTCTCCACCACAAACTGACAGGAAGGGTCCGGATTAACCTAGATGGGAGCTGTGGTGAAGCAATGTTTGAGGTGCCGGAATGCCCGGTCAGCAGTTGGAGACCACGTCAATGGAACCTTGGGCGAGGTGAGTGCAGACAGGGGGAAGCCAGGGTGCTGTGGATAAAGCGGTGATAGAAGTTGGTGAACCCCAGGAAGCGATGTAGCTGCACCCTGGAAGTAGGCTGGAGCCAATCCACAACCGCTCTCATCTTCCTGGGATCCATTTGCACATTCCCTGCACCGATGATGAAACCCAGAAAAGGGATGGTGGAACGATGGAACTCACACTTCTCTGCATTTACAAACAGTTGGTTCTCCAGGAGGCATTGGAGAACCTGTCGGATATGGAGCACATGTTCTTGGGTGGAACGGGAGAAGATGAGGATGTCATCTAGGTGTACAAAGACGAGCCAGTTCAACATGTCGCGGAGAACATCATTGACCAGAGACTGGAACACAGCAGGGTCGTTGGTAAGGCCAAATGGCATGACCAGATACTCGTAGTGACGACTGGCCGTGATGAAGGCCCCTTCCATATCTGCACCAGGTGGTAGGCATTCCATTAATCCAACTTGAAAAACACGGTGGCCCCCTGGAGTGGCTCTAAGACTGAGGAGATGAGTGGTAGCAGGAAGCGGTTCTTCACCATTATGTCATTGAGACCCTGGTAGTCGATGCACGGGCGGGAGAAGAAGAAGGACGGATGAATACTGCAGCAAGGGAGTCCCCAATGTAGATCTCCATTGCCTTGGTCTCTGGTCCCAATAGAGTACAGTCATCCCCGGGGTGGAGTCGTGCTAGGGAGATGGTCAATCCCGCAGTCATAAGGTCGGTGCGGCGGGAGAAAAGTGGTCCGGGCCTTGATGAACACCTCCCGGAGGTCCTGGTACTCCGCGGGAATGGCGGAGAGGTCCGGGGCACCCTCCGAGCCCCCAGGAAGACGTCCCGGGACAGGTTGTGCTGACTTCAGGCAATGGGCGTGGCAGAACGGGCTCCAGCCCATGATGGTACCAGTAGACCAGTTAATGAGGAGATTGTGTCGCTGGAGCCAGGAGAAACTCAATACCATGGGAATCTGTGGGGACTTGATGAGCAGGAACTTGTTAGCCTCGCTGTGGTTCACTGACACATGTAGGTTGATGGGAGTGGTGTTGTGGGCAACTCTGCCTATAGTGCGCCCGTCCAGCACTCTAACATCCATGGGAATGGAGAGGGGCTGTTCAGCTCGGACGCCAGGGTAGCGTCCAAAAAGCTCTTGTCGGCCCCAGAGTCAATAGGTACCTGAAGATATTTGGACTTGTCTGCCCACAGCAAAATGGCATGAAAAGGGGTCTGAACAGGGGAAGCAGGAACGTTCTCCATATGGCCCACCAGAGTACTCGCTCCTGCCGGTGAGCCTGTTTTTTTTAAAGGACAAGAGGACACAAAATGCTGGAGACAGCCCAGCTCTGCCTAGTGGCGTAGGCTCAGGAAGCGGTGACTCAGGCCATCTTCGGCAGCCCTAGGGGCAGGTCGGGAAGCCTCGGGTTCTCTCGGCAATGAGACCGTTGGGAGCTTCCGGGATGACTTGATGGCAAGATGGGATTCCTGGGCAATTTCCTATCCCTCCGTCATTCCCGTAATCGCCCATCGATACAGATGGTAAAAGCGATGAGGGAATCGAGCTCCGTAGGTAACTCCCAGGCTGCAAGCTCATCCTTGACCTCCTCCGAGACACTGTGCAGGAACATATCGATTCCAAGCACTCTCCCCTGCCAATGTGCGGAAATCAAACACATAATCAGCTACACTGCGGGAGTCCTGCCAAAGCTGGATTAGCTTCCGGGCAGCCTCTCACCCGGAGAACGTGGCATCAAAAATCTTCCAATAATCATAGTGGACCATATATTTTTCGAGCAATCCTATAGGATTTTGTATCTCCCCAAATCAGAACTTTTTTTTCTTAATTGAACCCATTAAATTATAGTTTGCTGTCATTAGGTCAAGTACAATACAACAACATTAATTACATTTTCATTGATCTGAAACAGCAGACCTATATTCATTTCTATATTCACCTATAAGAAAGCCTGTCCCTTTAAGAGTGACTGATGAACTCACAGCCAGCAGAAGCTTGCCGTGTTAATTAACCTAACTCTCTAGGTCAGCTGACCACCTGTGGCTGTGCAGAGAATCTCTGCTTGTCTAACATTATTATTCTAACTGTTTTGTCCTTCAATGTGTGTGAATGCAGGAACTGTGAGTACGGTGTTTGTTTCCTTATGTTTCCTGATGAAGTTGTCAATGTTTTAGTAATATTTTCGTCATTGTACAGTATTTTATGCTTGTGTTTTTATGCTAGCTAAGAAACTAACGTTAATGTTAGTCACATTTGCCTGTCAGCTGACTAGCTAGCTAGCTAAGTTGTACTAATTTGTATGTTGTTTTTAAGTCACTGTATTTTTATAGCCGATGATAAATGTTTTTATTGTTTGTTATTGCTAAATATATGTGCCTTATTATAGGCGAGTCAATCCCGTTTTCATGATTTCTGGTAGATCATCAAAATAAATAAATGACATAATGTTTTTGGAATCATTCAGCAGTTTTTACCTAATTGAGTAGACTACTATTAGAAATGAATGTTGAAACTACCATTTATATTCCTAAAACATAAGTCGAAAATGATGCTGTCACTGCTTCCCATTCACAATAACTTTTGATAAATCAATAAACAGTTTGTGATATATTGAAAACCTAAACACAAAATGTACTACTTACACATACATGTGCCACAATAGTAATCATATTACTTTATTCTTTTTTTAAACAAGCCCCTTGTAAACTGCATATGCACCAAAAAAACACAGTTGTTTTGAAGTTGTAATTAATCACTCATATTGATTAGGGGGGGAAAATTCTAGAATGCCGGATGGAAGTTTTGGCAGGCTGCCAAAACGGGAAAGGAAACAAATCAGTTGCTTTATTATTTAACTTAAACAAATCACGACCCAACATAGCATATCAACAGTGACAAGTGTTGGCTGTTATTTGTATGATAGTTTGACGCGCAAATCCATGTATAGGTGCGTGGCCGGGAACTATTATACAGAGCGCATCACAAATTTTCCTTACCATTTGAGTTTGATGATAGTAGAAGTCCTAAGACAGCCAGCGCATATAACTAAATCAACTGTACAAAACCAATGATAATGATCTGTTTCAAGCAATTTTGTGTCATGGTGATTAGCATAAACTTTTATTCTTATATCACTAATCTAAGGTAAAAAAGGATGTGCAATTACACTCAACCGATGTGGTCAAAATGTGAGTAACACATATAGTACCAGTCAAAGGTTACACCTACTCATTCAAGGGTTTTTCTTATTTTTTTCTACTTTATACATTGTAGAATAATAGTGAAGACATTAAAACTATGAAATAACAAAATATTTTAGATTCTTAAAAGTAGCCACCCTTTGCCTTGATGATAGCTTTGCACACTCTTGGCATTCTCTCAATCAGCTTCATTAGGAATGCTTTTCCAACAGTCTTGAAGGAGTTCCCACACATGCTGAGCACTTGTTGGCTGGTTTTACTTCACTCTGCGGTCCAACTCCTCCCAAACCATCTCAATTGGGTTGAGGTCGGGTGATTGTGGAGGCCTGGTCATCTGATATTTTATTTATTTAACTAGGCAAGTCAGGTAAGAACAAATTCTTATTTACAGTGACAGCCTAGGAGCAGTGGGTTAACTGCCTTGTTCGGGGGCAGAACAACAGATTTTTACCTTGTCAGCTTGGGGATTCAATCCAGCAACCTTTTGGTTACTGGCCCAACGCTCTGACCACTAGGCTTTCTGGTGCCACTGATGCAGCATTCCATCACTCTCCTTGGTCAAATAGCCCTTACACAGCTTGGATGTGTGTTTTGGGTCATTGTCCTGTCGAAAAACAAATGATAGTCCCACTAAGCGCAAACCAGATGGGATGGCGTATCGCTGAAGAATGCTGTGGTAGCCATGCTGGTTAAGTGTGAATTTAATTCTAAATAAATCACAGACAGTGTCATCAGCAAAGCACCCCCACACTATCACACCTCCTCCTCCATGCTTCATTGTGGCAATCACACATGCGGAGATCATCCGTTCACCTACTCTGCGTCTCACAAAGCCACGGCGGTTGGAATAAAAAACAATCTAATGTCCATTGCTAGTGTTTCTTGGCCTAAGCAAGTCTCTTCTTCTTATTGGTGTCCTTTGGAAGTGCTTTCTTTGCAGCAATTCAACCATGAAGGCCTGATTCACGCAGTCTCCTCTGAACAGTTGATGTTGAGATGTGTATGTTACTTGAACTTGTGAAGCATTTATTTGGGCTGCAATCTGAGGTGCAGTTAACTCTAAATAACTTATCCTCTGCAGCATAGGTAACTCTTGGTCTTCCTTTCCTGTGGTGGTCCTCATGAGAGCCAGTGTCATCATAGCCCTTGACGGTTTTTGCGACTGCACTTGAAGATACCTTTAAAGTTATTGAAATGTTCTGTATTGACTGACCTTCAAAGTAATAATGCACTGTCGTTTCCTTAGCTTTTTTGAGCTGTTCTAGCCATAATATGGACTTGGTCTTTTAACAAATAGGGCTATCTTCTGTATACCACCCCTACCTTGTCACAACACAACTGATTGTCTCAAACGCATTAAGAAGGAAAGAAATTCCACAAATGAACTTTTAACATGGCACACCTGTTAATTGAAATGCATTCCAGGTAACTACCTCATGAAGCTGGTTGAGAGAATGCCAAGAGTGTGCAAAGCTGTCATCAAGGTAAAGGGTGGTTACTTTGAAGAATCTCAAATATAAAATATATTTTGATTTGTTTAACACTTTTTTGGTTAATACATTATTCCTTTTGTGTTATTTCATAGTTTTGATGTCTTCACTACTATTCTACAATGTAGAAAATAGTTCAAATAAAGAAAAACCCTTGAATTAGTAAGTAGGTCCAAACTTAGCACAATATGAAATAATAGAATATGTACAAATAAATTAACATTTCAATTTATGATGATAGTGTACACATACAGTATTTCTCACTAGTTTAACCATTTAAATTTACTAAATGCTCTTATGCACAATTTAACCGGGCGCTCTAGAAAGATCTCCCACACTGACAATCACCCTGCCTACATACTGTATTATAACCTGTCAAGCCATAGTATTGATATTATTCTTTTCATTGTTATTTCAGACCACATTGTATGAACACTACATTTGGATAAATACAGCTTTATTGGACAATTTCAATGCTAAACTTTTTTTTTTAATTGTTAAACTGCAATCATGATTAAAGACTGAGGAACAGCCTCTCTCACACATCTCCTGAGCACATACTTTATCTTTTCCCAGTCACACCAGCGATAATTCCCTGAGCTTCTCAACCTCTTCAACGCACCATTACAATATTAAGAGTGATTCCAGACAAGTTCATTTGCAACATGACCAATAGAACATTTCAATTAGATTTTGGAACCAGGATTTTCTTATAGGATCCTATAGGATTCCAATACAAGAATCCAATAGAAAGATCCTATCAGATTTTGGAACCAGTCCTATTGTACTCCTATAGGATTATATTCTATTAGCTAAAATCATATAGCCTATTCATATAGCCTAAAATCACCATGGCCTGTTTATTGCCTTACCTCCCTTATCCTACCTCATCTGTACACACTGTATATATACTTTTACTACTGTATTATTGACTGTATGTTTGTTTATTCCATGTGTAACTCTGTGTTGTTGTATGTGTCGAACTGCTTTGCTTTATCTTGGACAGGTCACAGTTGTAAATGAGAACTTGTTCTCAACTAGCCTACCTGGTTAAATAAAGGTGAAATTAATAAATAAATAAATAAATATAGGCTAGGTCCCAAAATCTGATAGGATTTTCTATTAGATTTGTTTTCTTGGAATCCTACAATATTTTTTGAGTAGGGCTTCCTGTAATATTCATCAGCCTAAATATGTAATACCATTATTGGAGAGATTTCACACGTCTAGACTGTCGTCAGCTAATTTACTTATCATCTGGTGATTTTGCACTTTCAATCACAACGTGACCAATTCTAGATTTCTTAGATGGTTTGAAAATTCTTTGCTCATCATGAATCTGAAAGTTTAGCTAAGCATTGCTATAAGGCAATGTCAGGCTAAGTAGAAAAAGTGCTAAAAGTCAAGTGGAAGGTGATACCAAATACATTTTCTATGGATATGCAGTGGACCCTGGTCCGTCAATGACTAATGAATAAATCACGGTGCCTGGGAAAGGAGCTCCTTAAGTCGATACAGCAGCTCTTGATGGCCAGCTGGTGTCAAAGCATTTTATTTGTTACAGGTTGACAAAAGAAAAAATCCTCATCATTTCTCAGGCTGAAAGTTTGGTATGGTTTGACAGATTTGAACACCAGAATTTGTATTTCAGTGCAGGAGAAGAATAGCCTGGTGAACCCAGAATGAACGCTACGTGAGAAGGAAGGGGAGAGCCACATTCCTGTCTACATGCTGAGAATGTCAAGTATTTAACAGCATAATTAGAGCCACTCCATCACTGGGACCCTCAGCGGCCAGCCAGTCAGATAAACAATAGATAACACATCCCCATCAGCATGCTCTGAATTCTAACACGGCCCAATTAATCAAAAGAGAATGTTCAAGTTGAGTGGTTTATTTATTAGTCTTACATAATGCAGATCATGTATTCACTTGTAATTTTCATAATTACATAGAAAAACTGTTTATATGACGATATACCTAGGCAACAAAATGACAGAGAATGATGAATCACAGTAGTAATACTGTAGAGCTTTTGCAGTATAATCTTTACAGTACATGATTTCACAGTCTTGTGTTTTTTTTATTCATATCCCATTGAAAGTTTAGACTATTTCAATATTTGAATATATTTCCTTCAAACTGATTTCTGAATACAGATGCATGAATGGGTAGGAGGATGATATCCAATATGACATTCACTTTGTATCTCTTATAGCAAGCAGTGACTCAGTCTGGGTGCGTGCCTGTGTGCCTGTGTGCGTGAGAGAGAGAGAGAGAGAGGGAGAGAGCAGCTCTCTGTCCGTAACAATGAAAGCAAGGTTGTATTTTTGTTGTAATGCAATTTCTCCATTCCTTCAAATATAATTGTTTTCTTACATTCTAGTGCACAAACAAAGAGACCCTGACCTTGCATACAACTGTAGTTAACACTTGGGAGAAATGTTTTCCTTTTATGATCAGCTTGTGGTGCATGGCAATGACTTACCACTTGTTTTCTGGTATGTTCCTCTGGTACATTCCTTACCTCAATCACATATACAGTATGTTACCACCACACTAAATGTTTCTATGTCCATTGGAGTAAAACAATACAACTACTAATCTGTTGCTTGCACACACAACAAAGCTTCTTGAAGCGAGACATTTGTCCAGAAAGCTTGAAGAAATGGCTTTATGGGCTTCTATTCAACACCTGACCTGACCCCAAAGCAAAGAGGTAATTTCATGAAGACCTCCTCTTTTTCCCTTCATCAGTGGTTATCTTATGAGTAATTAACAGTGCCATATATATACATACATGTGTATAAGGCTCTGGTAATAACAGTTCACCACATAAATTGAATCAAAACAATATACAATGAGGCCATAATTGAGTTTGTTTTATTTGATGAATTAAAGGATCTACCCACTAAGGACAGTTATAGCACAGGAGGACATGACCAATTTTAATAATAACAAGGTATTGAATTGCATGACAATAACACCCTACACAGACATCATGTTAGTGTGCTATCTGAATGAACTCCTACGAACATCCTACGAACAGTCTCTCATCAATTCAACATCTCATGAATAGAATAAGCTGCTAAAAGTATTTTCTATAGAGAGTAAGTTCACTGATTCAAATGAGTGAAAACAAATTGATAATTTATTTCCTCCATAATGGAGATCATGGGGGGATTGACGATCTGTATTTATCTCGCAGGTAAAAAGTGGAGAGTAAAGCAGTACAGCTTGAACCTGTTAAGACCCCTCACATGAGTGCTACGTGTTACATATTTATGATAAATTATGAGAAGGCAGCACAAGTTATTAAAGACGGCCTCCAGTCTCCTTTTCACCTCATTCATCATGTGATTTACTTGAACTTTCGCAGGCGTAAGGTCGAAGGGCAGGCATTATGTTGCATAAGTGGGCATGTACTATGCTGGCTTATACTAGCTCGGTCAAAAACACACACACATCACCATTTGAACAATGGGCTACACAGACGTCTCTGACAGCGAGAGCAGCTTTGTGTCTAACTACATCGCAAGGAAGATTTGCTTCCCTATAGGAAGATCTGGAGAGAGAATTCCAACAAATCCAACCATATACACTACATGACCAAAAGTATGTGGACCTGCTCGACGAACAACTCATTCCAAAATCATGGGCATTAATATGGAGTTGGTCCCCCCTTTGCTGCTATAACAGCCTCCACTCATCTGGAAGGCTTTCCACTAGATGTTGGAACATTGCTGTGGGGACTTGCTTCCATTCAGCCACAAGCAATAATGAGGTCAGCACTGATGTTGGGCAATTAGGTCTGGCTCGCAGTCTGCATTCCAATTAATCCCAAAGGTGTTTGATGGGGTTCAGGTCAGGGCTCTGTGCAGGTCTGTCAAGGTCTTCCACAACGATCTCAACAAACCATTTCTGTACGGACCTCACTTTGTGAACAGGGAAATTGTCATGCTGAAACAGTAAAGTGCCTTCCTCAAAATGTTTGAAGCACACAAATGTCTAGAATGTCATTGTATACTGTAGCGTTAAGATTTCCCTTCACTGAAACTAAGGGGCCTAGCCCAAACCATGAAAAACAGCCCCAGACCATTATTCCTCCTCCACCAAACCTTACAGTTGGCAATATGCGTTGGGCAGGTAGCATTCTCCTGGCATCCGCCAAACCCAGATTGGTCCGTCGGACTGCCAGATGGTGAAGCATGATTCATCAATCCAGAGAATGCGTTTCTACTGCCCCAGAGTCAAATGGTGGCGAGCTTTACACCACTCCAGTCGACACTTGGTGTTCAGCATGGTGATCTTAGGCTTGTGTGAGGCTGCTCGGCCATGGAAACCCATTTCATGAAGCTCCCGTCAAACAGTTCTTGTGCTGACGTTGCTTCCAGAAATAGTTTGGAAATCGGTAGTGAGTGTTGCAACCGAGGACAGATGATTTTTATGCGCTACGCGCTTCAGCACTCAACGGTTCTGTTCTGTGAGCTTGCGTGGCCTACCACTTTCCGGCTGAGCTGTTGTTGCTCTTAGACTTTTACCCTTCACAATAACAGCACTTACAGTTGACCGGGGCAGCTTTAGCAGGGCATACATTTGACGAGCTGACTTGTTGGAAATGATGGTGCCACATTGAAAATCACTGAGCTCTTCAGTAAGGCCATTCTACTGACAATGTTTGTCTATGGAGATTGCATGGCTGTGTGCTCAATTTTATACACCTGTCAGCAACGGTTGTGGCTGAAATAGCCAAATCCATTAATTTGAAGGGGTGTCCACATACTTTTGTTTATATAGTGTATGTTCAAGGAGTTGGCTTCTAGTGACAAAGAAGATGTGAGTTCGGGAAATAAAGTTCAATGACTGCCCAACATATCTGAATGTTATGTAACCTTATGTAGCCGAGCTACCATCATGATAGCTATCTAACGTTAGCTTGCTAAATGTATCTCTAGCTAGCAGAGAAGCAGTGGAAGAGAGAGGAA
This sequence comes from Oncorhynchus mykiss, assembly GCF_057628025.1. Lineage (NCBI taxonomy): Eukaryota > Metazoa > Chordata > Actinopteri > Salmoniformes > Salmonidae > Oncorhynchus > Oncorhynchus mykiss. The sequence continues at coordinate 18,769,760 of NC_143025.1, forward strand.
AAAGACATCTGGCAAAGAGAATCTGAGTAGGGGGAGAAAACTGGGGCACATGTCGTGGAATTTATAACCAAAGGGAGAGACTGTATTCTTCAAAACAACTATTTATAAGATTTGCAAAAATGAAGCAATCAATAACAACCACTCAACAGTGCATTGTTAGGAAAGCTCAACGAAAAGAGTTGTCTCTCTCCTCTCATAGAAAAAGAACAACCTATTTTGTCGACGTGGCAGTTTAGCAGATCGGTGGAAACAGGGACGGAACATGGTGTGTAAAAGCTGATTTAGCTTGTCTGTGCAGATTAAGATAGCTTACGTTGCCACCATTGACCGTTCCTTCCTGCATGTTTCCACACATCTAAGTTCCTGTAGATTGTTAAAACAGGATGCCACATACTACAGTCACACCCAAATGGCTCTTATCTGTAGGCCCTGACCCATGACTATGTCACACAAGACAAACCTGTATCAGCAAAATACTAACATATAACAACAGACAATTATCCAAGTAAAACAGCATAGTATGACTAATTAAATAGTATAGTATGTAATTATTATTTAATTTCCACCGCACACATCCCAATGGGCTTGCCTTGTGATGCTGCTCCATCAACTACAACAATCAAATTCCATGAAACTGGTATTTTGGAGAGCTGAGTGCATTCCTTGTTGTTGCCCATTGTCTACTAGAGACCCTGAGACGCCCACCTTTAGACATCCATCTGGACCAGCGTCATGACAGGGGGAGCCTCTGCCACCTTGGCCTTGCGGGGTAGCAGGTTGGCCAGGCTCCTGAAGGTGGGTGTGGCATGCAGCAGCTCTTTGAGGCCCGCGCGGTACTCACGGCGGATTATGCAGTAGAGCACAGGGTTGAGGCAGCTGTTGGTGTGAGCCAGACACACAGTCAGCGGGAAGGTGTAGTTCTGGACGTTGTAATATGCGTTGCTGAAGTGCACCAGGTCAAACTTAATCAGCGCGCCCCACAGCGTCAGCGCCTGGTTGGGCAGCCAGCACAAGAAAAAGGACAGAACCACGATGGCCACCGACTTGGTTACTTTGGACCGGCGCTTGTGGCGGCCTTCCGAGCCCTCTGAGCTGGCCGCTCCACTAATGCGTTGGCTCAGCACAAAGCGCAGCAGCAGCAGATAGCACACAGTGATGACCACCAAGGGAATAACAAAGCCCAGCAGTACTTTCTGTAGCTGGTACAGCCCCAGGAGCAGCTGAGGGTCCCAGCTGCCTGACTCAGGGAATCGCACCAAACACAGTTCCTCGTCGTATAGCTGGGCACTGGTGGAGTAGATGGCGTGGGGCACGGTGGCTAGCAGTGACACTACCCAGATGCCCAGGCTGATCCACTTGGCGCTGGCTGCCGCCGTCCGCCTGCTGTGCATCTTGAGGGCTGAGGTCACAGCGTAGTATCGCGCCACACTCATGGCAGTCAAGAAGAAGACGCTGGCGTACATGTTCATGATGGTCACGGAGCTGATGATCTTACACATTACTTTGCCGAAGGGCCAGCGGAAGTCCAGAGCCGTGTCAATAGCCCAAAAGGGGAGCGTGAGAACAAACTGCAGGTCGGTGAGAGCCAAGCCCATTACAAAGCAGTTGATTGAGGACTGCGTCTGACTGTGGCGTGAGTGAAGCAGGTAGAGTGCCAGAGAGTTCCCCACTAGCCCCAGTGCACACACGACAGAGTACACCAGAGCTATCATTACACGCACTGTGATGCTGGAACCATCTCCCTGTAGCTCCAGTATAGATTCCTTGCTTAAGAAGTGTAGCCAGCAGCGCAGCGACAGGTTGCCAGTAGAGCCACCGTAACCCAGTCCTGCATTATCCTCCAGTACTTGCTCACACACCTCTGGTACCAGGGTCTGCGCACTGTCATTTGGTTGCATGGCTAACTTATTCATTCACAAATCACTCAGCATGGCATGTTGGAGACCTCTTATGCTCAGGAGTAGAAATTGGTAGGAGATGCCACATTCATGATGAGGGGGAAAAAAGCAACCTACATGTTACTTAAAACGTACCTGTCCTATTAATTTTCTCTGTGGAGCTGTCTTTTTGCTAAATCCAAGTTGTTCTCCACTGTATAGGTCTGTCCTCTGCAACACGTATCGTCTCTCATTCACTTCACTGAGCTCGGTGGAAGCACTTCTCATTCTTTTATAGATTCCGCAGGCGCGCGCAAGTTTCAGGCTCGTAATCACCACCACAGTTTCTCGCCTGTCTCCGTTAGAAACAACCCAGATAATGCCATGGTCGTCCTGCAATGTCTGTGCACATATCCCATTCATCATAAATACATCTCAATATGTTCTGACATTGGAATTTAAATCTTGTTTGCTGTGTGTCTTCAATTTGGTTGGTGTGAGTAAATGTGTCATGGGGTGAGCTCCGTGGCGTTATTGAATTAATTTGGGATTAAACAAAACAAACAAACAACACATTTATTCACCTGAACTGCCCTCTCATCCTCAGAATAAACAGAGATATTATCAGCCTTGACTCAAGGTATTTTAACTTCTACTTCTCTTTTTCTCAGCGCTTGAAACGTGTTGGAACAGAGAGTATGGGGAGAGAAAAGGGGCGGCACACTGTTAGCCTACTGCTCAAGTTATTACCTCTGGGATCAAATTGGACAATTGGAAAATTAACAGATATAACCAATTTAAAAATAAAAAAATACCAGCTCTTTATAGTTGTTTTATAAAGGGCAACAACAGCAAAAATACCAATATTGTTTCCAACTGACTCAATTCTTTAACTCTCAGGCAAGGTTAATCATCAAAAGAGCATGCTTTTACAGAATGACCTGTTCTTTAACCCCCTATCCACAACAACCCTTGCAGCTGATAGGCATCAATTGACCGAGTCTACGCACGAATGTGATTGACTGGGTTTTAACCCAGGTCGTCTTTGTGCCACAAGACTGTATTAGCCTGCTGACCTAAAGCCTAGGCATTACATTAGCTTGGGGAGCTAACACACGTTTTCAGGTCTCATGGCACATGAGTATGGTTTGCTTAACCACTTTCGTTACACTTAGAAATCAGACCGTCATGGGACTAGGGATTAATAGCAGGTGTTTAGAAGGATAAAGCTGTCATATTATTTCATCTGAAATGTTTTCCTGGCGCACCTTGGCAGATTCTCCCCAGTGCTTTCAGACAGGTCTCATAGACTAGACGTAAAAGAATACATGTAAATCCAGTTTCTCAAATGAGTATGATATGTTACTTTTGACATGGTTACATAAAGACAGAAGGTTACTTAAGGCAAAAACGAAAGGAGGGTGGGTGGGCGTATAATGCGAACATCTGGCAACCCAAAGGTTGCATGTTTGATTTTCATCAGGGCCAACTTTAGCATTTGAGCTAATTATCAACTTTTCAACTACTTACTACTTTTTAGCTACTTTGCAACTACTTAACAAGTTATCTAACCCTTCCCCTAACGCTAACCTTAACCCTTTTATCTAACCCTAACCCTTTAACCTAACTCCTAAACTTAACCCTAACCCCTAGCCTAGCTAACGTTAGCCACTTAGCTAATGTTAGCCACAACAAATTGCAATTCATAACAAATCATTCATTTAGCATATTCTTAACATATTGTACGTTTTGCTAATTTGTAGCATATTGTACATTTAGCAAATTCGTAACATATCGTACGAAATGGATGATGGACATCCACAAATTAATACATACCATAAGAAATGTAACGTATTGTATTATACTAAATGGAGTGTCTCAGATTTACGTACAGAATAATACGCAATGCTCTGAGACCAGGATGTTTCAGAAGGTAGAGATGAAAGTGGTCATCATGAGTGAAACTGTGGATGCATTCTGAGAATAAATAAGTGATTTAATTTTAATTTTTTCAACTAAAAGCTGATAGATATACAACCAATGACAACCAGTAGACTGTTAAATATCCAATATTTTATCAATAATCTATTCAGTGAAGTAACCATTGTGTTTGTAACAGTTTAAACAAACTCCTGGCTATAGGAAGAAACCTTAAGAGGATCTAGACTGTTAAAGGCAGCCAAAGTAAAATTAGGACTATCTTTCCGGCACAGCATGGTTGAAGCCGAAGCAACAGGGTCAGAAGAGAGCTTGTCTATGAGAAACTAATAAATTAATTGTAAATAATTTGTATTCCAATATACAGAGCAATCAAACATATTCAAATCTTCCATGATAAAAGTAGTCTGGAACGGGGTTTCCCAAACACATTATGATTAACAATGGCGCTGATCGCTTCCTTCCTAGAATGTTTCTTTTTACAGTACTGGAGAAATGCCAGTTGTGTGGTGTGATCTACACTGGTGTGTGACCTAGAGTGGTGTGTGACCTAGAGTGGCGTGTGGCCTCTAGTAAGGTGGACCTAGAGTGGTATGTGACCTAGAGTGGTTTGTGAACTAGAGTGGTGTGTGTCCTAGAGACGTTCAGTAAAAGCATGGTGTTTATCTTGTGTGCTGCCTGGGTTAGACACAAGTCGTAGTGATTCACAGTGGGGTTGCCATTGCTCTAAAGTGCTGTTCTTGGATCTGAATATTATGGCACAGTAATAGTCACTTAGAACTAGTGAGCCTTGCAGAGTCAGTATGCTATTGTCAAATGTATCAATTCAAATGAATGAAACTAAAATGGATGTTATTATCCTGTCGAAAGCTAATTAGGACATGTTTCATGTCAGATCCCAAGGTAGGAACTTCCGGGAAGAGAGAGCCAGTAGCTAGTGTTTGGCATTTGCACAGCCTATAGTATAGCACAGATGGCCAGATATTGACATTTTGTAAAGCATTATGTCAGTAGACAGAGGATAGTCAAGCTGTAACATCACATAGACACTAAGGCCACGGCACAGGTTAATCCTATCAAACACCAAGATGAGCGCACCTGTGAAGTTCGATAAACCTGCAGACTTTAATCTCTTTATTGCATATCTCGGACCGTCCATTCAGTGATTAGCTAGCTATTTTTGCATCTGTAATATTTGTTGAATCATACCATACACCTCAAACAGAAGTGAACAGAACCACAACTTGGCATGAAATCACAAATTGAACTTTTCTTTCTGTTGTCCCTTTCCTGATGGAGGCAATGAAATTTTACTCCACCAAAGTGAAAGGAGGTATTAATCATGTTTGGTTTGGTTTCATTTACCCATGTGACTCTCATTCAAAAATAAATAAGCAAAAATAAAGTTTAAGCCACTCAATAGCTGTTAATGGAGTTTAATACAAGCTCTGAGTTTATCTGGTTCAGCAATGCACTTTAAAACAGAAAAGCAATTTGCAGAATTAAAGGGGCAATCTGGGATTTGCCACTTGTTTTGGTAAACAGCTGAGGGATGGGGCTGGAGTAATGTAACCACTCACCAATTCATAGACAGAACTATTGATGCAAGGAGCTATTGATGCATGGACTGACCATCCATGAGAATCTACACAGTGTTTGAATGATGTAAAACAAGCTTATATTTTGGGTCCTAATGGGTTAAGAGAGTTGAAATAATCTTGTGAAGCATTTATAAATTCAATTCTGAAATAATCAATGGTAATGTTAATTTAAAAGTCCAAAAATGTATGCTTCAATCCTGGATTGCCCCTTTAAACAAGTGAAAACAAGGACATCTCTTTGACTGTGTCCTTTTTTTTTGTCCCTCTCTCAGGGTCTGACTTAGAGTTCTCCTACCACGGGTCATATCCCACTATGCTGGTGGAAGATGGACAATCAAAGTGGGTCACAGAGAAGCTGATTAAAAATGCTGGTCGCTGAGCTACTCTCCCCATGATTAAAGGCTGAGAGATGAGAGGCACCACGGCAGATAACGATTGACACAAACAATCGTTGGGGTGTGCGTCTGCAGACATGCACACACACACACACAAGTCATTCAAGTCAACTTGGTCAAATAAGGGAAAGGGGAATACCTAGTCAGTTGTGCAACTGAAATGTGTCTTCCGCATTTAAAACAATACAAAACAGAATAACAAACAAGAAAAAAAAAGGATATACACACACACACACAGTATATAATATAACAGGCAAAATAATGTATTTATTATTCCCCAACTCATAGTGTAAAGAGAGCCTTAGGAGAGCCTTAGGCGTGTGCTACTCTGTTTCATGATATGAAGTGTGGAGATGGGAGCAGAACAGAGAAATCCTGCTGGGAATACTCTCTCCAAATCACATGTCATCAGCATGTGGGCGTAGTGTGGCTCTGCGGTGTGGATTCCAAGTCACTGTAGCTATATGGCCAGTAATGGGGTCTCCCTGGAAATGGACTTGCTCGTCCATGCTATTATTTTGAGACATGGGGTCAAAATTGGGCAGTCCTTGGCTGCCATGACCAGTGCCCAGTTTTCCCAGCAGAGACATAATCGCATCCACACCCTGGTCTCCCAGGACATGGTTGTCTGGAGGCTTGGCCTTGTCGTCTGCAGTTTGGTACAGCTGGTCAATCACATGTAGCACTCTGGAGGACTGGAGGTTGTGCAGGGACCGTGACTGGACTGCAGGGGCGAGAGGGACACAGGTTACAGGTGAGTATGTATTCCAGTCATTAAATGTTGATGTATGTGTGACAGTACATACATCCCCAGTCCAACTTTAAGTCGTTAACTGTAAGCCACCCTCAACAATCTTGTACCTTGGTCTTCAGTTGTACAATTACCTAAAGACAACTAGGAATTTATAATATTCATAGAGCTAACAAACAGTCGGTAAAGATGACAAATTACATTTAAGTAATTCCCAATCTTAAACCATTGATGAGACCATTAGATATCTTTGAAGTCCATTTCATATTTTATTCAACAGTTCCTCCAACTGTTGAGAGGAATTTTACAGTCAGACAGGCTGATGAGAAGAGTGCTCAATAATACATGGTTTCTGTGCTGAGGGTTGCCAGCTCAGCTCTTTGATGTGAATTGGTGGGCCGCCTTGCTCTGCAGAGTTGTTTTAACAGTGGCGTCGTAGCAGCATCTGGCAGTAGGAGTGAGAGGAGCTCTAGTCTATTCAGCTCTCCAGCTGTGATTTGAGGCAGGAGGTATGGGGTGGCAGGGCGAGGTTTGGCCAGACAGTGCAGGAGGCTGACTCACCCCTCACTGGGCTGAAGTCCCCTCCTTGGCTGACCTTGGCAAAAGGGTTCAGGCTGGGGAAGAGGATGATGGAGAAGGACAGGAGCAGTACCTGGGGAAAAAGAGAAGGGTAAAAATCACAATTTGCTCTTTGCCAAAGTGAATAAGGTTTAGCCATTAGGGAGAGCTTCCACTCCCCGGTGGAGTTCCAGAGTGGAAGACACTAACTGTTGTTCAGAACTTTTCATCTCATCCCCGTACATGGGCATCAAAGTCACAAGGCTTGAACACACTATCCTTATAATTCAAATGTTTGCCTTTTCCGAACGGCATTAGAAGAGATACAAACTCATTCATATTCATAGTGGATTTACAAGTCTAATTACTGCTTGCACTGATGTGGTGTGATTTGTGTTCTGTCCAATTATGTTGTAGACAAGGGAATCAATGGTTTGCCTCTCTGGAGTGTATCTGTGTCTATTTACATCTGTATATCTGGCATACATCTTTCTCTCACTCCACCTGTCGGTCTCTCTCTAATTTCACATGGTGTATGGCCTGATCTTGTAAAACTGTATCTTAAAGTGACACTTCTCCTTACCAGGACACAAGTCCCAGTCTGGGCGGTCTTTTTGGAGCCGCCCATGACCAGAGTCTGCAGCCTGTGCAGCTGCCCCATCAGAGACCTGGGAGACACAAAGGCTCAATTAGCAAATGTTGCGACTGGGTGTACGGAGGCAGAAACAGAGCAGGGAGAGCAGATTAGTGTGGAGGTCCCTCACGTATTGCATTTCTCCAGCTGGAACACTTTCCTCTGTAGCTCCTGGTTGTGTGTGTTGCAGGCAGCCATCCTGGAAGACAAACAACAAGGGAATTTCCCAGATGAGACTGACGAGCTGCTGCTGCTTGATCAGTCCAACAAACATACTAGCTAGCTGTCACTCTAACTACCACACTGAAAAGCCCTTTTGTAGAATTAGATCATAATGTGACAGTCAAGTATACTGAATTACACATTTCTGACAGCAGTGGGCACTGTGAAGTTTCTCTGTGCCACGCAACTTAAGCAGAAACACATCAAGAATCTCACTACCGATAGACTGCCGATAAGTACATATCACAGTGGGAGGCCGTTCTATCTCTTGCTAGAACTAAAATGGGACGTGCTGACCCTGTAGTGACAAACCTACCAATTCTACTTGTAGAATCGCAATGCTCGTCAGTGGCCAACAACTTAACTTTGATCCAATCAGAGAGCACGTACCCCAACAAAAGAATGAAAAAAATGTGTCATTTTCTCCGTACATCCACGGATGAGCCAGTCACACTTCATATACAATAATGACTATGGGATGGGAGCTAGTTAAGTGCACAGACGCAATGCACACAACACTAAATACTTTCTCCAAGCTATCTAAACACTGTAGCTAGTATTGCCGTTGTAATTAAATCACAATGGATTAGCTAGTTTCCATGAAACAGCTGCCAGTGTTAGCTAGTGAGTTTTTGCAGTGTCCTAAGCTAGCTAGCTATTTTGTGCTAGCTAGCGAATATGCTAACATTAGCTAGCTAGTGAAATATTTGGCTATGGGCTGGCACGGTTTGGGATTATGGAGAGTGAATTTAATTACATTTAGTTTAGTTATTAGTTTAGTTATAAATTTAGTTTAGTTATTATAGTTATTTAATTTAGTTTCTTCATCGTTTTGCCAGGTAGTTATCTAGCTGTGGCCATCTGGTTAGTACCAACAAGGGCTTTCTACAAAATAGAAACATTAGCACAGATAGCTTGGAATCTAGACCACAGGCAATACGCACGGATATGCATTGCCAAACAACGCTATTGACACCTTCTGGTTTGGAGTATTTTACATGGCTGAGTGGCTGACAACTTCCAAGGTCTTTGCTGTGTGAACACAATAAAGATTGACTGCCGACACTCTGTTCAGAGGTGCTAAGTCTTGTTGGCACGCAAACGTTTGACAATCCTACCAGTGTGTCTGAGCTTTCACACACTGTTTCTTTTTCCATTTTTAAATTAGAAATACCTTCCGGCAACACGTCTTACCCAAAGTGATACGGATCCGCTATTTGTAGACCTTATAGCTAGAAACTCCATCAGAAGCTAGCCATCAGATGCTAACCAGCTAATTAGCTACTAGCTATTTAGTCATTGTTAGCCACTGATAGCGGCTTTTACCTCTAGCTCAGACACCAGCCGCTTTTACCCTGGATAATCAAATCAAATTTATTTGTCACATACACATAGTTAGCAGATGTTAATGCGAGGGTAGCGAAATGCTTGTGCTTCTAGTTCCGACAATGCAGTAATAACCAACGAGTAATCTAACCTAACAATTCCAAAACTACTTCCTTATACACACAAGTGTAAAGGGATTAAGAATATGTACATAAAGATATATGAATGAGTGATGGTACAGAACGGCATAGGCAAGATGCAGTAGATGGTATCGAGTACAGTATATACATATGAGATGAGTAATGTAGGGTATGTAAACAAAGTGACATAGTTTAAAGTGGCTAGTGATACATGTATTACATAAAGATGCAGTAGATGATAGAGTACAGTATATACATATACATATGAGATGAATAATGTAGGGTATGTAAACATTATATTAAGTAGCATTGTTTAAAGTGGCTAGTGATATATTTTACATATATTTCCATTATTAAAGTGGCTGGAGTTGAGTCAGTGTGTTAGCAGCAGCCACTCAATGTTAGTGGTGGCTGTTTAACAGTCTGATGGCCTTGAGATAGAAGCTGTTTTTCAGTCTCTCGGTCCCAGCTTTGATGCCCCTGTACTGACCTCGCCTTCTGGATGATAGCGGGGTGAACAGGCAGTGGCTCGGGTGGTTGTTGTCCTTGATGATCTTTATGGCCTTCCTGTGACGTCGGGTGGTGTAGGTGTCCTGGAGGGCAGGTAGTTTATCCCCGGTGATGCGTTGTGCAGACCTCACTACCCTCTGGAGAGCCTTACGGTGTTGGGCGGAGCAGTTGCCTAACCAGGCGGTGATACAGCCCGACAGGATGCTCTCGATTGTGCATCTGTAGAAGTTTGTGAGTGCTTTTGGTGACAAGCCAAATTTCTTCAGCCTCCTGAGGTTGAAGAGGCGCTGCTGCGCCTTCTTCACGATGCTGTCTGTGTGGGTGGACCAATTCAGTTTGTCTGTGATCTGTATGCCGAGGAACTTAAAACTTACTACCCTCTCCACTACTGTTCCATTGATGTGGATAGGGGGGTGCTCCCTCTGCTGTTTCCTGAAGTCCACAATCATCTCCTTAGTTTTGTTGACATTGAGTGTGATGTTATTTTCCTGACACCACACTCCGAGGGCCCTCACCTCCTCCCTGTAGGCCGTCTCGTCGTTGTTGGTAATCAAGCCTACCACTGTAGTGTCGTCCGCAAACTTGATGATTGAGTTGGAGGCGTGCGTGGCCACGCAGTCGTGGGTGAACAGGGAGTACAGGAGAGGGCTCAGAACGCACCCTTGTGGGGCCCCAGTGTTGAGGATCAGCAGGGTGGAGATGTTGTTACCTACCCTCAACACCTGGGGGCGGCCCATCGGCCCGTCAGTCTGCACAACGCCAGTCTGCACAGCAAGATATCAACCCAGAGCATATCAGGACTGCTTTTATACACCATTGCTCCAGATTACTGGACCATTATTACAGATCCTCGCAGCTAGCTAGCTGCTACCGAGTGGCCCAGCCCCGAAGCTAGCCTTTGAACCAGGCATATCTCCCGGCCAGCTCAGTGGACCCTATGATCCCTCGGCTACACAGCTGATGCCTCCCGGACTCTTCACTAACACGACTAGATTCATCGGCGGATTCCTGCCATAAGCTCTGGACCTTTGCATCGAATCATTGCAACTAGCTAGCTGCTACCGAGTGTCTATAGTGGCTAATGCCCTTGACCCGAAGCTAGCACCAGTTAGCCTTGAGACAGGTGCATCTCCCGGCTAGCAAACGGTATTACTCCAGCTACATTACCTCTTTTGTCAATTGGCCAGGACCCCTTGTCGACACGGAGCCCCTCAGATCCATCGTGATTGGTCTGCCGACGTAATTCCATCTGATGTGCCATCAACCGGCCTTTGTCGGACGTCGAAGAAGACGCTTCTGCTAGCCCCGACCTGCTAACTTTATGAACGCCGTGTCTCCTGCTTGCCAGCGTAGTAACGACTTCCCTGTTTCATCTATTGCTGTTCACTGGACCCTATGATCACCTGGCTACATAGCGGATGCCTGCTGGACTGCTCATTAATCACGGGACTCCATTTTGTTTGTTTTGTTTATCTGTCTGCCCCAGCCTCGAACTCAGGCCCTGTGTGTAGTTAACTGACCCTCTCTGCCCATTCATCACCATTTTACCTGTTGTTGTCTTAGCTGATTAGCTGTTGCTGTCTTACCCGTTGTCTTAGCTAGCTTTCCCAATCAACAACTGTGATTGCTTTATGCCTTGCTTTATGTCTCTCTCTAATGTCAATATGCCTTGTATACTGTTGTTTAGGGTAGTCATCATTGTTTTATTTTACTGCAGAGCCCCTAGCCCCACTCAACATGCCTCAGATACCTCTTTTGTCCTGCCTCCCACACATGGGGTGACCTCACCTAGCATAACTAATGCCTCCAGAGAGATGCAACCTCTCTTATCGTCACTCAATGCCTAGGTTTAACTCCACTGTACATTATGCCCTGAATCTATTCTATCACGCCCAGAAATCTGCTCCTTTTATTCTCTGTCCCCAACGCAGTAGACGACCAGCTTTGATAGCCTTTAGCCGTACCCTCATCCTACTCCTCCTCTGTTCCTCGGGTGATGTAACCCAGGTTAACCCAGGCCCTGTGTGTCCTCAGGCGCTCTCATTTGTTGACTTCTGTAACCGTAAAAGCCTTGGTTTCATGCATGTTAACATTAGAAGCCTCCTCCCTAAGTTTGTTTTACTCACTGCTTTAGCACACTCCGCCAAACCTGATGTCCTTGCCGTGTCAGAATCCTGGCTTAGGAAGGCCACCAAAAATTCTGAGATTTCCTTCCCAACTACAACATTTTCCATCAAGATATAACTGCCAAAGGGGGAGGAGTTGCAATCTACTGCAGTTCTGTTATACTTTTCAGATCTATGCCCAAACGGTTTGAGCTTCTAATTTTTAAAATGAATCTCTCCAGAAATATGTCTCTCAGTGTTGCCACCTGTTATAGACCCCCCTCAGCTCCCAGCTGTGCCCTGGACACCATATGTGAATTGATTGCCCCCAATCTATTTTCAGAGTTCGTTCTGTTAGGTGACCTAAACTGGGATAGGTTTAACACCCCGTCCGCCATACAATCTAAGCAAGATGCCCTCAATCTCACACAAATTATCAAGGAACCCACCAGGTACAACCATAAATCCGTAAACCAGATAGCAGATGTTCTGAAAGAGCTGCAAAACCTGGACCCATACAAATCAGCTGGGCTAGACAATTTGGACCCTCTCTTTCTAAAATTATCCGCCGCCATTGTTGCAACCCCTATTACTGTCTGTTGAACCTCCCTTCCGTAATGTCAGAGATTCTTGAAGATTGGAAAGCTGCCGCGGTCATCCCCCTCTTTAAAGGGGGAGACACTTTATACCCAAACTGTTACAGACCTAAATCCATCAGATCACTGACCATTTCGAATCCCACGGTACCTTCTCCTCTGTGCAATCCGGTTTCTCAGCTGGTCACAGGTGCACCTCAGCCAAGCTCAAGGTACTAAACGATATCATAACCGCCATCGATAAAAGACAATACAGTGCAGCTGTCTTTATCAACCTGGCCAAGGCTTTCAACTCTGTCAATCACCGTATTCTTATCGGCAGACTCAACAGCCTTGGTTTCTCAAATGACTGCCTCGCCTGGTTCCCCAACTATTTCTCAGATAAAGTTCTGTGTGTCAAAGTGGAGGGCCTGTTGTCCAGAACTCTGGCAGTCTCTATGGGGGACCACAGAGTTCAATTCTCAGGCCGACTCTTTTCTCAGTATATATCAATGATGTTGCTCTTGCTGCGGGTGATTCCTCGATCCACCTCTACGCAGACGGCACCATTCTGTATACATCTGGCCCTTTTTTGGACACTGTGTTAACAAACCTCCAAACAAGCTTCAATGTCATACAACACTCCTTCCGTGGCCTCCAACTACTCTTAAACGCTAGTAAAACTAAGTGCATGCTCTTCAACCGATCGCTGCACGCACCCGCCCGCCTGACTAGCATCACTACTCTGGACAGTTCTGACTTAGAATATGTGGACAACTACAAATACCTAGGTGCCTGGCTAGACTGTAAACTCTCCTTCCAGAGTCATATTAAGCATCTCCAATCCAAAATTAAATCTAGAATCGGCTTCCTATTTCGCAAAAGAAGCCTCCTTCGCTCACGCTGCCAAACATACCCTCGTAAAACTGACGATTCTACTTATCCTCAATTTTGGCGATGTCATTTACAAAATAGCCTCCAACACTCTACTCAGCAAACTGGATGCAGTCTATCACAGTGCCATCCGTTTTGTCACCAAAGCCCCATATACCACCCACCACTGCAACCTTTATGCGCTCGTCAGCTGGCCCTCGCTACATATTCATTGCCAGACCCACTGGCTCCATCTATAAGTCTTTGATAGGTAAAGCTCCGCCTTATCTCAGCTCACTGGTCACCATAACAACACCCACCCGTAGCACACGCTCCATCAGATATATCTCACTGGTCATCCCCAAAGCCAACACACACTTTGGCCGCCTTCCCTTCCAGTTCTCTGCTGCCAATGACTGGAACGAATTGCAAAAATCGCTGAAGTTGGAGACTTATATCTCCCTCACTAACTTTAAGCATCAGCTATCTGAGCAGCTTACCGATCACTGTAGCTGTACATAGCCCATCTGTAAATAGCCCACCCAACTACCTACCTCATCCCCATGTTGTTTTTATTTACTTTTTTGCACACCTCCAGCAGGCCACAAATGTGCATGTGTCTGCTCAAACGGTCAGAAACAGACTCCATGAGGGTGGTATGAGGGCCCGACGTCCACAGGTGGGGGTTGGGCTTACAGCCAGAGAACACCAAGATTGGAAAATTTGCCACTGGCACCCTGTGCTCTTCACAGATGAAAGCAGGTTCACACTGAGCACATGTGACAGACGTGACAGTCTGGAGACGCGGTGGAGAACGTTCTACTGCCTGCAACATCCTCCAGCATGACCGGTTTGGCGGTGGGTCAGTCATGGTGTGAGGTGGCATTTCTTTGGGGGGCCGCACAGAGGTAGCCTGACTGCCATTAGGTACATTACATCAAAGCTGGATCAGCCTGTAGTGTGGTTTTCCACTTTAATTTTGAGTGTGACTCCAAATCCAGACCTCCATGGGTTGATAAATTTGATTTCCATTGATAATTTTTGTGTGATTTTGTTGTCAGCACATTCAACTATGTAAAGAAAAAAGTATTTAATAAGAATATTTCATTCATTCAGATCTAGGATGTGTTATTTTAGTGTTCCCTTTATTTTTTTGAGCAGTGTATAAAAAGGCCAAGTGCAGTCAAAAATGTAATTTTCCTGTGTTTTATATATATTTCCACACTATGAGGTTGTAATAATACTGTGAAATTGTGAAAATTATGATATTACTGTTTTAGTGTAAGAACTGTTTGAAAAGATCGGCTTAAATTTCTGACTTATTTGGTGGGATGCAGTTTTCACCTGCAAGGTGGTAAATTAGTTAGAACTTCTTAGGCCTAGGTGTCCCGCTAACTTCCGGTAAAATTGGAGGGCACGCAATTCAAATAAATCATCATAAAAATGATGGATATTAAACATTTCGGTACATACAACTGTCTTATATCGGTTAAAAGCTTAAATTCTTGTTAATCTAACTCCACTGTCCGATTTACAATAGGCTTTACAGCGAAAGCATGCCATATGATTGTTTGAGGACGGCGCCCCACATCAAAATCTTTATCCACCAGCACAGGTTTCATAAATTCACAAATAGCGATTAAATATTCACTTACCTTTTGAAAATCTTCCTCTGATTTGTCATCCAAAGGGCCCTAGCTAAAACATGTGGTGTCATGTTGTTAGATAAAATCCTTCTTTATATCCCAAAAAGTCTGTTTGGTTGGCGCCATCGATTTGAGTAGTCCACTCATTCAACATGCAGAGAAAGGAATCTAAAAAGCTACTGCTAAACTTTGTTAAAGCAAGTCAAAACACATTTCTAAATAATCCTCAGATACCTTAAAATGTAATTAAACTATAATATTTCATACGGAAAGAAGTATGTTCAATAGGAAACCGATATTAGCAGGTGTGCATCCAGTTTGTCGCACGCGCACACACACATTTCCAAGTCTGCATCCCAGTACCAAAACTCATTATTCTTTGTCGTTTTGGAAGAATCAAGCCTGAAACTTTGAATAAAGACTGTTGACATCTAGTGGAAGCCATAGGAATTGCAATCTGGGAGCTGGATTTGGATATGCCCCTATACTTTCCATTGTAAAAGCATGGGCTCTCTCAACAACAAAAAATCAGGTTGGTTTTTCTTTTGATTTTTTCCTACCATATGTATTGTGTTATAGTCTCCTACATTATTTTAACATTTCTACAAACTTCAGAGTGTGTTCTTTCCAATGATACCAATTATATGCATATCCTGGCTTCAGGGCCTGAGCAACAGGTAGTTTACTTGGGCATGTCAGTCAGACAGGAAGTGGAGAAAAATAGACCCTAGCCTGAAGACTAAGAATGTGACTTCCAAACCTTTCTGCCAATAGCAGCTTGTTTTTAGTTTTCCCCTCCACACTCAGAAGTTATGTCTTTATTTTTTACCATTTTAATTGAAAACAATCACAGAAGGTACTTAATTGTTATCTATAAATTATTTGATATTGAGATAAAAATGGCTGCATTGGACCTTTGATTTTAACTTATTGTGCTCAGCACCCTGTGACATGTTCCAAATATCTTGTTAGTTTGTAGAAGTGCTTTATCGATTTTAGGCAGTTCTAGTCAGAATTGATCATGTCTACTTTGAATTGAGGTCTGTGAGTCCCTGCCTTATCCATTTATTTAGTGCATATTGCCAGTACCTGCTCTCCAGACCATCAATATATTCCTTTTTCTTCTTCCTGCTCTCCTGAGCCGACTGCTTATTTCGGATCTTTCTGCGAATTTTCTTCAGAATCCTCTCCTCATACTAATAGAAACAGACAAAGGAAGTACATATTTAACGTGTTTACACACTTTGGTAATACTCAAGAGCCATAAGTTGTTCTGTGAAGTTGCAAAGTGTGCAAAAAAGTTTGACCTTTGTGAGAGGTAGTTGGCTAGGCAGAGTCACCCCCTCCTTGGCCAGCAGTTTTTTCTCATCCTCATTAAGAATCAACTCTTGGAAGGACTGTTGGGAATGCTGTGGGGGCTGGAAGTGAGATGAAAATGTTAATACAGTAAGTCATACGCACAGCATCACAACCAGTGGCCAGCTGCAATGGGATTTTCAGAGTGAATGGAGGGAGTGCAGAGTTACACGGCAGACAGCATAGCCCTCGATCCCTCTCATTTCATGCATTGCTCATGCCAATTACATTACCTGATTTTTATAGAATGACTGTACCCCTCTAACCCATTTCTCTCTACTCCAACACACTCACTCACCTATATACAAACAATTACAGACACACTCCCCCCAAGCGCACACAAACACACCCTTCATCATCACTCACCGGATCAGATGTGCCAGAGAGCAGTAGGTCCTTGACAGTGAGGGGAAATCCAGAAGACAGCTGGGTTGTGTGTGCATCAGAGGAACACTCTGTCCCCCCAGTCCTGCCTGGGTAGAAGCCTGAGTCCCAGCCATCTGTAACCACACAGAGAGACGTGATGGGACCAGACAGAAGTGCCATCATTTGTCTGTGTATGTGTTGATACTGAGACAATGTAGGCCTTTGCCTAATGAATACATAGAGCATAAGAACACAGACTGTGTTGCTTTCAAAGGATGAACTTCTGTTCCAATGTTTGACATTAACAAATTGCAATACTTAATCACATATTCAGCATGGCGTAATAATGTAACTGCCTCTGTTGCTTCTTTTTATCATGAAACTTTAAACCAAGTTTGTGTTATACTTTCTGTGCTTAGTAATTTGTGCCAGCTTTGTCTTACTGATATTAATGGAGAAGTTGGCATCCAGGGCGACCTTGGTTTGTGGCTGAGGGGGGATGAAGTGGGGCTCCATGGGAGGGCTCTCAGGGCGCTGGGGGCTGTCCATCTGATCCGAGGGCGGGTCCTCACTGATGCCACTGTCACTAGGAGAGGGAGACCACAGGGGGGACCCCGACACTGAGCCACTGCCACTCAGGAGGGCATTCAGGAAGTCCTCGCTTTGTTGCTCTGCTGGACACACCTGCCAAATGACATACCAAAAGTGACAATTATTGTACAGCCAAACTGGAGAGAGTGGTTGAGAATGGCAGGCTAGACATGTGAATCACGTAGTAGACACAGGTAAGGGGACATTTTAGAAACACTGCAGGATAAAAATCACAGAGTTAGATATTTCACTCCACTCACGTTAGGCTCATGGATTGGCCAGGCATGGTTGTCATGGTGTCCCATCTCCTCGTGACGGAGGATACCATTGTTTTGATCAAACAGCAAATCAAGCAGCTCAATCCCGTCGCAACCCTGGAACAGAACAGGCCACTTAATGACATGTTGCTCTACATTTACAACTGAGAGACAACATACAAAGAGCCTTACAGGATGGCTGTAAAAGCAATAATACCCAGGACTAATGCTTTTTATTACCATTATCTCATGGCACTCCTATCTAAAAAAAAATATCAATTTGACTATGCCTTTCAATGCGTGAGTTAAATTAAGTTGATCTAGTTCTGATTAATTTGAAAGGAGAAAAGTGTAAGACTATTCCTTTGTCAGGCATATAATGACAGGTTGCAAGACCAGCCTCTCACAAGGCCGCTACACCTGGAGGCACAATCAGGTCCTCAAGAGCCTGGCTGCAGCACTTGAGACCAAGAGGAGTGCAACCAATTCATTACCTCCAAAAACAAGCAATCCCGTCAAAACAACAACATTCATCCGGGAGGGACAGAAAAGGCCCAAGTATCCTCCTACAAAGCCAGAAACTGGACACCTAGCCATGGCCCGGGACTGGAAGATGCTTGTCGATATTGGCCAGCAACTAATTTTTCCACCTGAGATTGCTTCTACCAACCTTAGGCCAGACATGGTACTCTGGTCCCCTTCACGAAAGGCTGTGTACATCATAGAGCTCACAGTCCCGTGGGAAAACTCTGTTGAAGAGGCCTACGAGCGTAAGAAACTGCGTTACACAGAGTTGGCAGCAGACGCAACTCAGCGTGGCTGGAATGCAAAAGTCTGGCCAGTTGAAGTGGGATGCAGAGGATTCGTGGCTTCTTCCACCATCAGGTTGCTGAAAGAACTTGGAATCCATGGACAGGCTCTGCGGCAGACCGTCAGAGCAGTTTCTCAAGCAGCTGAAAGAGGCAGCCAGTGGATCTGGATTAAACGGAAGGACCCTTGCTGGGCTATAACTTCATGACCCCCCACCCCCACCTGAGAACCCAATTCAGATCCCTCCAACTTGAGGAGGGCATATGAGGTATGCGGTCAGCTGTCGGACTGGCTCAGGGAAGAGGACGCCCCTGCCTTGCATAGTCCCGTGGGACATCTTAATTGGGCATGGGACACAAGCTAAGGCTTGATCACCCTTTAGCTGGCCACCTTTGATGAGAGTGTTTAGTGATTAAAGGCCGAAACACCCACTGATTCGAAGGCACACTACTGAGGATGTGTCCCAAAATTGACATCTTAACCCAGTCTAAGAAATAAACCTCCCATGCCACTCTGTCAACATCACGGCAAATCTCATGTGAGTGCATTCCATCTATTGGCACAATGGACAGTTTTTAACATCTCGTCCCGTGTTTTATGATTCTGATCATCTGGACCAGTCCAGTGACTGCTGTGAAAGGACAGCTGACAACATAGGAAAGTCTGTGTGACAGCTTGGAGAGACAGCTGACCGGAGGGAATAGACCCCACTGGGGCTGTCATGGGCTAGCTACCCATGTTGGCAGTCTCCGACGCTATTTCAGTATGTTGGAGACACCCGCTAAGTGCTACTGAAAGTCAACAAAGGAACATACCCCTAGAGCCTGCGAGAGCTGGGGCGCAAGATGGCTCAACGACTGATCACATGGTTACGGACCCAGGAACGGAAACGACTACGAGTAGGAACACAACACATGAGACAACCATAACAGCAGCAGGACACACACTTCAGGCGTGCAGCTGTGGTTGGGAGAGAGTAACATCGGCAAGGGGGTTAAGGATCCATCAAGGGAGGAAAAGGTGCTTGGGAGAGCAGAGACAGGGACCTCGCATTGACCAGTACTTCTTACGAAGCAGCCAGTCAAATCAGTCGAATGAAGCACAGCGACGGGACGCAAACCAAAGTTCGCAGAGCATCAGCACCCCTGTAACCGAGGAGGATAACACAAGCACAGAAATGCCGGTGGATGAACTCACCCAACCACAGAGACCTCTAAAACAGGAAAAGATCAAAGGGCACAGACCGAGTGTGAAGTGGCCCAAAGCTGTTGAAAAGAGAGAGTGGGAAACAATCAACAACGACCTGACAAAAATCTTGGAACAACAGGTAGGAACAGCAGAGAAAAAGCTTGAAAGGATGGGAGACATTATCTACCACTACGGAGAAGAGCGCTTTGGAGTAAACGAAAGGAGAAGTGGCAAGACGCCACCCGCACCAGCCAAATCTAGGAGGCAGCAGGAGATCGAGATACTTGTCAGAGAGAGAAGGCAGCTGAGGAAGCAGTGGAAGAAGGCCTCTGATGCAGAGAGAGAAGGTCTCATGCTACTCCAAGCAGACATTAAATGTCGGCTGGCAACCTTGCGAAGAGCGGAAAACTTAAGGAAACTTCGTAGGAAGAAGGAACACTCAAGAACACAGTTCTATAAAAACCCCTTTAAGTTTGTCAAAGATCTCTTCGCAAAGGAAAAGTGTGGAATCCTAAAAACTCCAAAGCCTGAACTGGAAGAACATCTGGAAAAGGTCCACCAGGACATGAAAAGGCATGAGCAGATAATCATCCCACATGACATCCCACCTATTCAACCACCAGAATTCAATCTGGACACTGACCCTCCAAAATGGAGGGAAGTAGAGAACGTTGTCCGAAGAGCAAGAGCGGCCTCGGCTCCTGGGCCTAATGGAGTACCATACAAGCTCTACAAGAACGCCCCGGATGTTCTACGCTTTCTTTGGAGGCTCATGAGGATAGTGTGGCAGAAGGAAATAATACCAAAGGCATGGCGAAGGGCTGGTGGTGTGCTAATCCCGAAAGAGAAGGATGCGACAGACATCAGTCAATTCCGACCAATCTCCCTTCTCAACGTTGAAGGGAAGATCTTTTTCAGTATAATAGCACAGAGGCTGTCCACTTATCTGGAAAGGAACAAGTACATTGATACATCTGTACAGAAAGCAGGCATTCCTGGTTTCTCTGGTTGCCTGGAACATACTAGTATGATTTGGCACCAGATCCAAACAGCTAAGAAGGACAAGAGAGACCTCTATGTCATCTTCCTCGACCTGGCCAATGCCTTTGGCTCAGTTCCCCATGAACTCCTCTGGGAATCCTTCAACTTTTTCCACGTACCAGAACCCATCACTACACTGGTAAAGGCCTATTTCCAAGACCTGCAATTGTGTTTCACAACACCTGACTTCACAACAACATGGCAGCGCTTGGAAGTAGGCATAATGGCAGGCTGTACAATTTCTCCTCTGGCCTTCACTATGGCCATGGAAGTCATCATCAGGGCATCGAGATGGGTGGTCGGCGGTGAGAGAACTAAGGAGGGGCTCCGTCTCCCACCTATCCGAGCATACATGGATGACATGACTACACTGACCACCACTGCAGCATGCACCAGGCGGCTACTTGCAAAACTGCAGGATAACATCAAGTGGGCCCGGATGAAAATCAAGCCAAGCAAATCTCGAAGCATTTCCATAGTCAAGGGACAGCTTAAAGATGTGAGGTTCTGCATTGGAGATGACCCGATACCAACGGTGTCTGAGCAACCCATCAAGAGCCTGGGTAGATGGTACAACGAAAGCCTCCGGGATAAAGATCAAGTGCAGCAAGTAAGGCAGGACATCGCCGATGGTCTTGAGAACATCAACAAGACCCTACTGCCTGGGAGGCTCAAGCTTTGGTGCCTACAGTTTGGACTTCTCCCCCGGGTAATGTGGCCACTCACCGTCTATGAGGTCCCAATAACAACAGTGGAGAAGATGGAGCGAACCATTACCTCATACGTGAAGAAATGGCTGGGTGTCCCACGATGCTTGAGTAACATCGGCCTCTATGGCAAAGGGGTCCTTGAACTACCTCTTACAAGTCTAACGGAGGAGTACAAGTGCTCTAAAGTAAGACTTCAGATGACATTGAAGGACTCTAAAGACCAGACCATTAGCAAGGCTGCACCTCCCCTACAAACTGGACGGAAATAGACATCATCCAAGGTTGTGCAGCAAGCAACATCAGCCCTGAGACACCAAGACATTGTGGGGAATATCCAGCATGGAAGAGGAGGCTTTGGCCTGGCAGCAAGCAAACCAACGTTCCATAAGGCAACAACATCTGAACGCAGGAAGCTGGTGGTCGAGGAGGTGCGCAGACAGGAGGAGACTGCAAGAAGTGCAAAGGCTGTCTCTCTTGCTAAACAAGGGCAATGGACGCGGTGGGAAGGCCTGGAGAGGAGAAAGATCAACTGGAGTGAGCTTTGGCAAATGGAGGCAAGCAACATCAGCTTCATCATAAGAGCTGTTTATGATGTGCTTCCATCACCAAAAAATCTACATCAATGGTATGGCGAGGACTCGACCTGCCCCCTCTGCCCAGCTCCAGCGACTCTCAGGCATATAATGACAGGTTGCAAGACCA
The DNA here is from genome assembly GCF_057628025.1 of Oncorhynchus mykiss. NCBI lineage: Eukaryota > Metazoa > Chordata > Actinopteri > Salmoniformes > Salmonidae > Oncorhynchus > Oncorhynchus mykiss. The sequence goes on from NC_143025.1 coordinate 18,791,932, forward strand.
GCCTCTCACAAGGCCGCTACACCTGGAGGCACAATCAGGTCCTCAAGAGCCTGGCTGCAGCACTTGAGACCAAGAGGAGTGCAACCAATTCATTACCTCCAAAAACAAGCAATCCCGTCAAAACAACAACATTCATCCGGGAGGGACAGAAAAGGCCCAAGTATCCTCCTACAAAGCCAGAAACTGGACACCTAGCCATGGCCCGGGACTGGAAGATGCTTGTCGATATTGGCCAGCAACTAATTTTTCCACCTGAGATTGCTTCTACCAACCTTAGGCCAGACATGGTACTCTGGTCCCCTTCACGAAAGGCTGTGTACATCATAGAGCTCACAGTCCCGTGGGAAAACTCTGTTGAAGAGGCCTACGAGCGTAAGAAACTGCGTTACACAGAGTTGGCAGCAGACACAACTCAGCGTGGCTGGAATGCAAAAGTCTGGCCAGTTGAAGTGGGATGCAGAGGATTCGTGGCTTCTTCCACCATCAGGTTGCTGAAAGAACTTGGAATCCATGGACAGGCTCTGCGGCAGACCGTCAGAGCAGTTTCTCAAGCAGCTGAAAGAGGCAGCCAGTGGATCTGGATTAAACGGAAGGACCCTTGCTGGGCTATAACTTCATGACCCCCCACCCCCACCTGAGAACCCATTTCAGATCCCTCCAACTTGAGGAGGGCATATGAGGTATGCGGTCAGCTGTCGGACTGGCTCAGGGAAGAGGACGCCCCTGCCTTGCATAGTCCCGTGGGACATCTTAATTGGGCATGGGACACAAGCTAAGGCTTGATCACCCTTTAGCTGGCCACCTTTGATGAGAGTGTTTAGTGATTAAAGGCCGAAACACCCACTGATTCGAAGGCACACTACTGAGGATGTGTCCCAAAATTGACATCTTAACCCAGTCTAAGAAATAAACCTCCCATGCCACTCTGTCAACATCACGGCAAATCTCATGTGAGTGCATTCCATCTATTGGCACAATGGACAGTTTTTAACATCTCGTCCCGTGTTTTATGATTCTTTTTGTAGGCTACACGACGCACCCACATTCCTTTGTAGGCTACACAACACACCCACATTCCTTAGTAGGCTTCTGTACACAAAGCACCCACATTCCTTTGTAGGCTACACAACACACCCATATTCCTTTGTAGACTACACAAGCACCCATATTCCTTTGTAGACTACACAAAGCACCCACCCCCATTCACTGGCACGTAGATACAGTGTGTTACCTCCTCTGAACTTGTTTGACGATACGTATAAACTTGGCTGCCCTAATAACATAAATTACTAAACAAATTAACCAGGAGACACTAAAAACACAGAAACTAAGACATGGGCCCTGTTACCTGGTCTGAATAGTGGTCCATAATTTCAGCACTAGGGTGGCACAGGACAGAACTCCCCAAAATAAGACAAATCCAGTTAAGTGTTCTGTTTCCTTTGTTGTGAAGGAGCTCTGTTCCAGATTACCATGTCTCTACTGTATCTCCCTGCTCTTGTTCTGAGGTCCAAAGTTTAAACTCCAACACAGCACACCCAGTAATCAACTCCAGGGCTGTCATCCCATTGGCCAGTTTGTAAAGATTTGATTGCCAGGGAAAGACTGACAACTAAGGAAAGTCTGTCTGTCTAGAAAATAACCTTCATGGATGAATAGATCAGAGTTTATACTTACTTTCCTATCCTCTTGTTGTGTTTGATAGCAGATTGACAGGGAATGAGGGTACCCTTTGACACAGTTTCTGTGTGATTTTAGTTAATTCATATGGTATAGAGATGCTCTTTATGGCCTGTCAATGAGAGCTTGATTGAACATCCTTGTAGTGGCTTCCTTTCCTCTTTACCATAGCCACTGCCCAAGCCTGAAGCGGGGTAGTTTGGTACGCATACAGTCCACACTCAAGGTTTCCAAACGGCCAAACATTCAATGACATCCAGGGATATGGTGCAACAAAAATGTTTATTCTTCTTATATCTAACAAAGAAATGAACCAACTTAAAGCATAGAATACTTGATATGGAAAATACATAACATGACCTGTCTGTATGTATGTTCAAAAAACTATACCGCTCCCGCATCTAGCAAGGACTCCCCCGAAGGCCCAACTTCCTGCCTTTATCCTAACACACTTACCACAATACAATGAATGGGAAAGAGGGGGCCAAACACTGAATTACACTAACAAATGAATATATCTCAATCAGGTAAATATAAATCATAAAGGTACGTACCTAATATTTCAGTATGTTCAGTCTTTTATACAAATATGTCCAAATCGGCTCTAACATCCTTCATTAGCAAACAGTTCTGAGCTCATAAAAGTAATCAATGCACTATATGATAAGATGTATCCATTTGAAACAATCCCCATGAAAATGAAATACTGCTTTTATAACCTAATCATTATTTGTTCATACAAATAACTGATTTAAATCGATCAATTCATTCAAGTCTGACCAGAAAAAAAACTCTCAAAATTACCCCCCCCCCCCCCAAAAAAAAAAAAATATGTAGATCTCCAAGAAGTTGTTCTTTCTGCATTTGGAAGGCTCCACCTGTTGTTATTACTGGGATTCATTTGGGCTTATGACTAGGACTGCAGCATAGGCATAAATCAATAACAATCAACCCATTGGGATATTTTGATGTGTCCTCTTTTCTAAAATACATTCAAACGTGTTCCCATTTTAGTTGCAATAAAGACAGATGCAAAGATCCCAGACTGGAATGGTGACTCTGCATGGAAAATAGAAAAAGGAATGAACTGACACTCTCAGTGTTTTAATGTGCAAGACAATCTATTAAAATCTCACTTTGTCAAATTCCAAAACTGATTTGTCTGTTTCTGTTCTCAAAATATATATCAGAAGGCCTTATTAATGTCATTAAAAAGTTGATGGTAGATTATTTTGGCAAGGCCATTAGTCTGAACATCTCGATAGTGACAGAGCTATTTCTCCAACGTCTATATGCTAATAAAGCACATACAGTAGAGAAGCTATGCACCATTTATTCATATTTCTCATAAAACAGATTACATCTAATTGTTCTCCTATCAGACACTATTTCTCTTCCGTCTCATGTGAGCTGTCAACGTCTTCATTTTCTATTATGTCCAAAAAGCCTGACCCTTTATCTCTCCTTACTCATAGTATCACTTACAATATCTGTCACTCTTTCCTTTCGTCTGTCACTGTCCTGCGAGCTGTGTCTTCAATTTGCAATTAGATCACTGCCAATAACCATGATGGTCTTCATATTGTGTCAGCATTACATAATCATTATTGCTCCTCTATCTGATGGGGAATGGGTCCAAAGGTTAAAACCCTGTTCTTAGCCTGCAAGTTCCACTTGTACGTTGTTACAACATCTGAAAAGCAATATAGCTATGACTACTCTCAGACTCTGGGGCTTTGGGATTACCCTCATGAATATAACCGGTCATTGCTCCTACAAGCTACAAGCAAACGTTCACGTGTTGTTTGTTTAAAGTTTTCATCCAATTGCTACAATACAGTCTTTGCAAAAATTATTTTATAAAAAAAATGAAGACAAGTAACTGAGTCAAAAGCAACTGTGAGTGTGAGTCAAAAGCAAGTGGATGTTAAATTGGCTGGATGTAAAGGACCGAACGACACTGTTAATGGAGCATAAATGGAGATCAAGAAAATGAATGTTGAGCATCTGTTTGGTCCGAATGATACTTGAAAAAAAAGAGAGCACTTTGCAGACTGAGTCAGAGCAGGTTACTGGTTATTCTCTTGGTCACTCTGAATGGTTTTGAACAGTCTTGGTCTATGCACAATCATAATCAGTCTGCGTTCAACTTCTCGCCCAATCAGCAGAAATCAAATCAAATGTATTTATAAAGCCCTTGTTACATCAGCTGATATCTCAAAGTGCTGTACAGAAACCCAGCCTAAAACCCCAAACAGCAAGCAATGCAGGTGTAGAAGCACGGTGGCAAGGAAAAACTCCCTAGAAAGGCCGGAAGGAACCTAAAGAGGAACCAGGCTATGAGGGGTGGCCAGTCCTCTTCTGGCTGTGCCGGGTGGAGATTATAACAGAACATGGTCAAGATGTTCAAATGTTCATAGATGACCAGCAGGGTCAAATAATAATAATCACAGTGGTTGTCGAGGGTGCAACAGGTCAGCACCTCAGGAGTAAACGTCATTTGGCTTTTCATAGCCGATCATTCAGAGTATCTCTACCGCTCTTGCTGTCTCTAGAGAGTTGAAAACAGCAGGTCTGGGACAGGTGAACAGGTCAGGGTTCCATAGCCGCAGGCAGAATAGTTGAAACTGGAGCAGCAGCACAAGCAGGTGAACTGAGGACAGCAAGGAGTCATCAGGCCAGGTAGTCCTGAGGCATGGTCCTAGGCCTCTTGGACCTCCGAGAGAGAGAGAGAAAGAAAGAAAGAATTAGAGAGAGCATACTTAAATTCACACAGGACACCGGATAAGACAGGAGAAATACTCAAAATATAACAGACTGACACTAGCCCCCCAACACATAAACTACTGCAACATAAATACTGGAGGCTGAGACAGGAGGGGTCGGGAGACACTGTGGCCCCGTCCGACAATACCCCCGGATCGGGCCAAACAGGCAGGATATAACTCCACCCACTTTGCCAAAGCACAGCCCCCACACCACTAGAGGGATATTTTCAACCACCAACTTACCATCCTGAGACAAGGCCGAGTATAGCCCACAAAGATCTCCACCACGGCACAACCCAAGGGGGGGGCGCCAACCCAGACAGGAAGATCACGTCAGTGACTCAACCCACCCAAGTGACGCACCCCTCCTAGGGACGGCATGGAAGAGCACCAGTAAGCCAGTGACTCAGCCCCTGAAATAGGGTTAGAGGCAGAGAATCCCAGTGGAGAGAGGGGAACCGGCCAGGCAGAGACAGCAAGGGCAGTTCGTTACTCCAGTGCCTTTCCGTTCACCTTCACACTCCTGGGCCAGACTACACTCAATCATAGGACCTACTGAAGAGATGAGTCTTCAATAAAGACTTAAAAGTTGAGACCGAGTCTGTGTCTCTTACATGGGTAGGCAGACCATTCCATAAAAATGGAGCTGTATAGGAGAAAGCCCTGCCTCCAGCTGTTTGCTTAGAAATTCTAGGGACAGTTAGGAGGCCTGCGTCTTGTGACCGTCCAATACACAATGTGGAATTTCAATCACATACAATGTTTTGAATATCAGCGTGATGCACGCCTCATCATATTGACCAGATGTCTCCATCTCAGTGAAAGTAAATCTAAAAGTATTCAAAAGTTTGTCTGGATTTAGGCTGTTTTATAATAAAATAAACTATTTTTTACATTATAGAATAATCATGTAATAACCAAAAAGGTGTTAAACAATTTCAAATATATTTTATATTTGAGATTCTTCAAAGTAGCCACCTTTTGCCTTGATGACAGCTTTGCACACTCTTGGCATTCTCTCAACCAGCTTCATGAGGTAGTCACCTGGAATGCTTTTTCAACAATCTTGAAGGAGTTCCCACATATGCTGAGCACTTGTTGGCTGCTTTTCCTTCACTCTGCCTTGGAACTCATCCCAAACCATCTCAATTGGGTTGAGGTCGGGTGACTGTGGAGGCCAAGTCATCTGATGCAGCACTTCATCACTCTCCTTCTTGGTCAAATAGCCCTTACACAGCCTGGAAGTTTGTTTTGGGTCATCGTCCTGTTGAAAAACAAATAATAGCCCCACTAAGCGCAAACCAGATGGGATGGCGAATCTCTGCAGAATGATGTGGTAGCCATGCTGGTTAAGTGTGCCTTGAATTCTACATAAATCACTGACAGTGTCACCAGCAAATTAATTCCTGATTTATGAGGCTGGTAACTCTAATGAACTTACCCTCTGCAGCATAGATATGTCCTCATGAAAGCCAGTTTCATAATAGCCCTTGATGGTTTTTGTGACTGCAATTGAAGAAACTTTCAAAGTTCTTGAAATTTTCCAGATGGACTGACCTTCATGTCTTAAAATAATGATGGACTCTCATTTCTCTTTGCTTTTCTGAGCTGTTCTTGCCATAATATGGACTTGGTATTTTACCTATCTTCTGTATACCAACCCTGCCTTGTCACAACACAACTGATTGGCTCAATAGCATTAAGAAGGAAATAAATTTTACGAATGAACTTTTAACAAGGCACACCTATTAATTGAAATGCATTCCAGGTGACTACCTCATGAAGCTGGTTGAGAGAATGCCAAGAGTGTGCAAAGCTGTCATCAAGGCAAAGGGTGGCTACTTTGAAGAATCTCAAATATTAAATCTATTTTGATTTGTTTGACACTTTTTTTGCATGATTCCATATGTTTTATTTCATAGTGTTGATGTCTTCACTAGTATTCTACAATGTATAAAATAAAAAAAAATAAAGAAAAAGCCTTCTGCGTGTCCAAACTTTTGACTGGTATTGTATGTCAAGCTCCTTAAACAGCTCTAACAATGGCACGTGACCTTTTGCCCTATAATGGCCTTTTGGGTATGGAACAGGACATTCTGGTGTATAAATCTATGTTTTACTGTTCTATCTTTAGATAACACCTTAGGTAACACCATTGTTTTATGGCACTTCAGGTTGAGCGTTAGAATGTAGTTGGAACTCACTAGTGATGCAGGAGGTCTGAACTCAGCACAGAGGCACCACCTGCTGGATGACTTGAACAAGTGACGTGGCAACTGGCTGACCTTCACTGTGGGAAAGCAATATTAACAAGACATTGTTTGAATTAAAGCAAAGCCATTTTTCCATAGCTTTCACACACTGTTTTATGGCACTTCAGGTTGAGAGTTAGAATGTAGTTGTAACTCGCTAGTGATGCAGAATGAGGTCTGAACTCAGCAAAGAGGCACCACCTGCTGGATGACTTGACCAATTAACGTGACAACTGGCAGACCTTGACAGTGGGAGTGCAATTATAACAAGACATTGTTTGAATTAAAGCTACGACATTTTTCCATAGCTTTTTCCATAGCTTTCACTTTACATAGGATATTTCATCAAATTCAAATTGTGTACTCTAATCTATCGCTTCCCTTTTATCTGCATTAGAGCTACCCTAACATGCTGGCCTCAATGCAAAATGAATGGGAAAGATATGCACCATTTGATTTAAAATCCAATCTAAATATTTTTGTTTGTGATTGAGGTCAAAACAAATAGAAGTGCATTTTCTTTGGGTATAATTTACATGGATAAACATACTTGAGATTCCACTACACTTATAAGATACTGCCGAACTGCTAAACTATATATTGCTAAAGTAACTGTAGTTCAACAATTTCTGAAGTTCTGACTACAAGGTCAGGTCAGGTCGTAGACCAACCATCCGTCAGATGGCACTGTTATTCGTTTCACGTCATAAACGGCTGGTTGGGCTAGTCAGGTAGGGCGAGGGAAGATGTGTGCAGTGGAACGTCTATTGTTGTACCTGGGTGTGGCGCGTAAGGAACCCTCTAGCGATGACTGTTTGACGTTAATTCAGCCTAATTTCGTAGAAGTATAATTATTCGTCAATGCTTGTAGGCCATTGCCCACCAGTGTAAAATGCTACACATGGTCATCAGAGAAAGTGTTTGTTTCTTCTGTCACAAAATGCCAAAACAATGCACGTCTCTGTCTCAGTAGACTGCGCGTCAAGACTTTGCGTCCTTACGCAGCACGTGAGCAGTATAAAACCGTGCCTGTTGACGTAAACACTCTCTTCCCTGCCTATGCCCTCGAGAGGTGGGCAGTGTAAAATTTCGTGACTCTTTTTCCACGAAGCGAATCCTTAACCATCCGTCAAAATGGTGAGTTGGATAAGTATTTTCGTTTTGGGAATAGTAGTATAGTATAATCATGTGTTCTGCTACTTCAGTCATAACATTAAAGTGTAAAATGTCTGACACTAAGGTGATAGATGGTATGTGGTTACTTGGGCTTTGAACAAAATGGCACCCAAATTGTGTGAACAGACCTCTTTCTGCACAGTAGTGCAGACACCCAAATGGTCCCAACTATGCCAGTTTTCCCCCTGTTTGATGATGCCCCATGCCAGAGGCCACCTTTACCTGTAATGTCCTTTAAAATGAGGTTCTAGCATGAATCTAAGTGTTGGAAGTACCGGTCAGTGGCTTTGAACCCTTAGCGGTCGATTGTCATGTCTTGTACTTCTAGTATTGGTCCCATATCCAGTGACGCAAACGTTAAGAGCTAACGCTGTATTTGTTATGTTTACAAATTGTTTGTCCGAGGTTTGCGTGTTAACTGGCCAAGCGTTCGTTTATTAACTTATGTTCAAATACTGGCGTGTGCAGGATGCCGGCATGTCATAAAAGCTAGCTGTTTGTATACGTGGCCTATTCAGGCTGCGCTGTCAAAGCGTCGTCTCTTGGCAATAATTCATGCATTATTTTTTTATAACCTTTATTTAACTAGGCAAGTCATTTTAAGAACACATTCTTATTTACAATGACGATCTACCCTTAATGGCTATGCTCTCGAGTTTAAATCTGTTCGGTTTACTATTCAGAAACAGCTGGTGTTTTGTCTATATGACTCGCTATCCCGCTACTTGGTGGTATTAAATGGCAGCCAGGTGTAATAAGCTGACGTTTTTATTTTTCTGCCGATTGCATCGAGGCCTACTTTTGTCTGATCGTTCACCGGTTACGTAGATTTCTAACCTTAGGTATAAACTGGGTCATCGAGCCCTGAATGCTGATTGGCTGACAGCCACGGTATATCAACAGATTGGGTGGGGTACTCAATTGTGATACTTGTGTGAAAGAAAAGATGCCTTATATAAAATTACTAAAGTGAAATTAACCCAATAAAATACTACGAGTCTAAAGGTATCAGATTTTGAATGTGCAGTGGTGGAAGAAATACTCAATTGTCATACTTGAGGGAAAGTAAATGCTATACCAAAATGTGCTTATATTTAGCAAACCAGGGGCACACTCAACACTCATACATAATTTACAAAGGCAGCATTTATGTTTAGTGAGTCCACCAGATCTGAGGCAGTAGGGATGACCAGGGACATAATCTTGATACGTGTGTGAATTTTGCCTTTTTCCTGTACTGCTAAGCATTCAAATTGTGACTAGTACTTTTTGCTGTCAGGTAAAATGTATGGAGTAAAACGTACATAATTTACTTTAGGAATGTAGTGAAGTTAAAGTAGTCCAAAATATAAATGGTAAAGTACAGATACCCCAAAAAACTACTTAAGTAGTTCTTTAAAGCATTTTTACTTAGGTACTTTACACCACTGTATATCAGGCCGAATACCATGGGTATGACTAAACATTTATTTTTACTGGTCTAATTATGTTGGTTACCTCGGGTTTGGGATATGGCCAATATGCCATGGGCTGTGTCCAGGCACTCTGCGTTTTGTCATGCATAACAAACAGCCCATAGCTGTGGTATATTGGCCATATACCACACCACCTCAGGCCTAATTGCTTAATTAACTTAGTAGCGCACTCGAGAGCCTTTTGTGATGGCTAGTTAAATTTTCCACCCGGTGCACCTTGCCAACCTATACACACCATTTACTGCAGTTTACTGTTTTTGGTTGCCTAGCATTGAATGATTTAATGCATGAAGTTGGTCAATAAAGCTCTGTCAGCTAACCGGCAAGTATACTCGTTACTGTCTGCATGCTCAGGCCCCAATGCATCAGCTTTCAGTGCGCCATATCTGTTCTAATGGTACTGCATTCCACGGTTTATAGCCATGCAGAATCAGCCATTCTCATACCTTTTGTTAGACCTCCCTACCTAATGAGTTTATACAATGGGTGGGTCTAATCCTGAATGCTGATTGGTTAAAACCACATTGCAGCCGGTGTCTATTCCACAAGTTACCACCTGCTAAATCAATTACTTTAAGAAGGCCTATTTACTGTTCCATATCAGCCCAGCCAGGCAATTTATAAACATGATCTCCACTATAAAAAGCATCTAGACATTCTCACATTTCTTTTGGACTAACATTGTTTTCAACCGCGGAAATTTGTATAAACCTGTTTCAATATTCAAATTTGATCTCCAGGTGTCCCATAGTAATGACCGTGTCGGGACGAGACAGGCAGGCAGCGTTTCCCAGCCAGTCGAAATCATGAATCTGCGGTCATCATTTTTATGGAAATATACAACTACATGTAAAAACATCAAATGAAATTAAGTGCTAGTTTGCACTCTTTCCAGCTTGTTTGAAGTGATTGTTAGCTGTGTTGACTAGCTTTTCTGAACTGATATTGCAGGCGAAAGCCTGAGAGAAATCAAATCAGGAAGTGACTCATGTTTTGAAAGCTCTGCGTCCCTATTGAGCAGTGAATGGGCTATCAACCAGATTCCCCTTTCTACGTATTCCCCAAGGTGTCTACAGCATTTTGACGTAGTTTCGCGCCTTTATGTTGACAAATGAGTGTAAGCGACTACATTGCGTAAGTGTCCGGCCGAGGGCTCTGAGTAATTATTGCGTAATAGACAGAGGTATCTATTTTTCCTCCCGGTCTTACTGAAAATACAGCTGTCCCGGTTGATATGTTATCGAATAGATATTTGACAAACACCTTAAGGATTGATTATAAACAACGTTTGCCATGTTTCTGTTGCTATTATTTATATTTTTCGGCATTGTCGTGACCGCAATTTCCGGTCGAATTCTCAGCCAAACTTGAAGAACAAACAGAGTTATTTCGGCTACAAAAAATAAATATTTTTGAAAAAATGGAACATTTGCTATCTAACTGGGAGTCTCGTGAGTGAAAACATCCGAAGCTCATCAAAGGTAAACAATTTAATTTGATTGCTTTTCTGATTTTTGTGACCAGGTTGCCTGCTGCTAGCTAGGCATAATGCTATGCTAGGCTATCGATAAACTTACACAAATGCTTGTCTTGCTTTGGCTGTAAAGCATAATTTCAAAATCTGAGATGACAAGGTGATTAACAAAAGGCTAAGCTGTGTTTCACTGTATTTCATGAATATGAATATTTTCTAGGAAAGATTTTTTTGTCCGTTGCGCTATGCTAATTACTGTAGTTGATGACAACGCTCCAGGATCCGGGATGGGTAAATTCAAGAGGTTTTAAACATTCATGAAAATACAAGTTTCTTACATCATTTAAAAGCTTAACTTCTTGTTAATCCAGCCGCTTTGTCAGATTTCAAAAAGGCTTTACGGCGAAGGCATACCATTCGATTATCTTAAGACGGCACCCCGCATACAATAGCATTAAACATTTTCCAAACAAGCAGAGGCGTCACAAGTCAGAAATGACGATAAAATAAATCACTTACCTTTGAAGGTCTTCCTGTTTGCAATCCCACGGGTCCCAGCTACATAACAAACGGTCCTTTTGTTTGATAAAGTCCTTTATCCCAAAAAAGTCAGTTTAGTTGGCGCGCTTGACTCAGTAATCCACTGGTTTCCCTTGTTCAAAATGCATACAAATGAATCCTGAAAGTTACCAATAGACTTCGTCCAAACAAGTCAAACAACATTTCTAATCGATCCACAGGTACCCTGATATGTAAATAAACCATCAAATTTAAGACAGAGAATAGTATGTTTATTACCGGAGATAAATAACTAGGTGCGCACTGTCATCCACGCACGCCACAATACTACAGCCAAAATGGGAGCCACTCAGAAAAACTACAAATTCTGGCTCATTTTTCAAAAAACTAACCGGAAACTCTTTCTAAAGACTGACATCTACTGGAAGCCCTAGGAACTGCAATCTGGGAGGTATTCTGTTGATATTCCCATAGACAGCCATTTCAATGAGTGAGCTCAAAAAAATGTATATTTTCCGTATGGATTCTCCTTGGGTTTTCACCTGCCATATCAGTTCTGTTATACTCGGACATTATATTAACAGTTTGGTAACTTTAGAATGTTTTCTATCCAATACTACCAATTATATGCATATCCTAGCTTCTGGGCCTGAGTACCAGGCAGTTTACTTTGGGCACCTCAGTCATCCAAACTTCCAAATACTGCCCCCTAGCCCGACGAAGTTAAGGCAGTTATTCAGTTAAATATTGCATGCCATTTCATTTCATTCAACTCTGTCACAACACAGTACCCACTACAACACCGTGCGCACTACTCGACTACCAGGCCTATTGCGGTAGGCCTGCTGCACGCAGCAGAAACTGAGCATATATTTTCCACAATCCTGTCCAATGATACTCCTCTCTTAGTAGGGTCTGCTCTGATCAACATTTTGGGAGTTGAGACATTAAAAGGGTATTGTTACAAAGGTTAATTTCTCTATTACAGTAAAATACTATTTTGGTGTCCATATGACTGATTTTTATGTTGGATCAATCCTCAAATGTAAATAGTGTGTTGAAACTGCTTGTTAAAGGGGACAAGACAAAAGAAACACTCATAAAAACAGAGAGAGAAATGAACCTTTGACTTTTGTGATACAGGCATTTGGAACATTGTGTAAAACTTACATTTGAAATAATTTTATATAGCCCAGCCCTAGGGTGTAGCCATCAAATGTATTAGCAAACTTATTTCATTTCAAACTTCACATTTCCCTAGTATAGTCTACTTGTCGCAATGAGTGACGTTAGCAACATGCCTGTGGTAAGTGATCGGTATGGTTGACGTCTAATTTTCAGTTTTATCGTCACAGCTCTACATTAATAATCCTGCCCCCCCTCTCTGTAGGTGAACTTTACCGTAGACCAAATCCGTGCCATCATGGACAAGAAGTCCAACATCCGTAACATGTCTGTGATTGCGCACGTCGACCATGGTAAGTCCACCCTGACAGACTCACTAGTGTCGAAGGCTGGTATCATCGCAGGATCCCGTGCTGGAGAGACCCGTTTCACCGACACACGAAAGGACGAACAGGAGCGCTGCATTACCATCAAGTCGACGTGAGTGTCCACCTGGCCGATTGCCTATTAACATTTCTTCTGACTGGGCAGAAGTAGGAGAGGTTTGGGCTGGCAGTTGAGTGGACTAACACTTTCTTCCACTGCAGTGCCATCTCCATGTACTACGAACTCTCTGAGAATGACATGGCCTTCATCAAGCAGTGCAAAGATGGCGTTGGGTTTCTCATCAACCTGATTGACTCTCCAGGCCACGTTGACTTCTCCTCTGAGGTCACAGCCGCTCTCCGTGTCACTGATGGAGCCCTGGTTGTTGTGGACTGCGTGTCAGGTAAGGACGACTTGCGCCCTAGTTATGTCGGACACGATCATGCTTTCATTTCTGTAAAAAATGATGGCATGTTCTATACTTTTTGTGAACAAGTATTTCTTTATTTTCAGACATCTGTCATACAGGATGTCATATTGATGCTAGGTTCCATGATTACGAGGTATATTATAAAAAGGAGTAGGAGTCAGTCAACAAACCAATCCATTTGTTCTCAACATATTCCTAGCTCACTATCTGCTCTTGTCCGTCCCTGCACAGGTGTGTGTGTGCAGACAGAGACCGTGCTCAGGCAGGCCATTGCTGAGCGTATCAAGCCCGTGCTGATGATGAACAAGATGGACCGGGCCTTGCTGGAGCTGCAGCTGGAGCCAGAAGATCTGTTCCAGACCTTCCAGCGCATCGTGGAGAATGTCAACGTGATCATTGCCACTTACGGAGAGGATGAGAGTGGTCCCATGGGCGCTATCATGGTAAGCTACTTATGTTGGCTGTACAATGCCTTGTCAGAAATTGCTGACAATTCACCTGTGAAATTGTGACATTGTTCCAGTTCTGTTTTGCACCTAATGACAAAACTGCTGTTTACATGAATATTGAAAGTGTTTCTCTGGAAATGGAGTTCTAGTTTCATGGCTTGGTATCAACCCTGCCCTAGTAGTAATAACTATTCTCTTACAGATTGACCCGGTCATTGGAACTGTTGGCTTTGGGTCGGGACTCCACGGATGGGCCTTCACCCTGAAGCAGTTTGCTGAAATGTACGTGATGAAGTTTGCTGCCAAGGGTGATGCACAACTAGGACCTGCAGAGCGCTGCAAGAAGGTGGAGGACATGATGAAGAAGCTGTGGGGTGAAAGGTGAGGGACCAGTCACTGTCAACCTTGTAATCATCTGCCACATTTTCCTGAACTAGCTCCTGCCAGATTGCCTGGTACATGTCAAGGCTTGTCAGTTTACAGTGTAGTTAACCTCTCTAGGGGGTGTGGGACGCTACCGCCCCACCTGGCCAACATTCAGTGAAATTGCAATGTGCCAAATTCAAAAACAAATACTCATTATAAAAATGTATGAAACATGCAAGTGTTATACATGGGTTTAAAGATTAACTTCTTGTTAATCCAACCACGGTGTCAGATTTCAAAAAGACTTTACGGCGAAAGCAAACCATGCGATTATCTGAGAACAGCGCCCAGCAGACATAATTACAGTTAGCAGCCAAAAAGAGGAGTAACAAAAGTCAGAAATAGCGTTAAAATGTATCACTTGTCTTTGATCTTCATATGGTTGCACTCCGAAGACTCCATGTTACATGTTTGTTTTGTTCGATAAAGTCCCTCTTTATATTCAAAAACCTCCGTTTTGTTGGTGTGTTTTGTTCAGTAATACATTGGAACAAAGAGCGGTCACAACAGACAGACGAAAAATCAATAAAGTACCATAAAAGTTCGTAGAAACATGTCAAACGATGTTTAATCAATCCTTGTGTTGTTTTTGTCATGAATAATCGATCATATTTCAACTGGACAAAAGCTTCGTCAATAGAAAAGGCGAAACAAAGGCGCGCTCCCGGTCACACGCTGGACTCGTGTCTATCCAAATCTACCAGTTATATGCATATGCTAGCTTCTGGACCTGACTGGCAGGCAGTTTACTTTGGGCACGCTTTTCATCCAAAATTCAGAATGCTTCCCCCTACCCTAGTGAGGTTAAATGGTGATATTTTTTTCCCCTTCAGGTTTTTCGACCCAGCCACTGGCAAGTTCAGCAAGTCTGCCAACGGACCTGATGGAAAGAAGCTCCCCCGTACCTTCTCTCAGCTCGTCCTAGACCCCATCTTCAAGGTGAGTGGAGACATGACTTTAACAATGTTTAGCATTAGGCCAGGTGAGAGGGGATACATACTAGCCATGTACCGATAAGATCTGACCAGGAAAGTGCATTTCGTATTGTGCCTTTTAGCGCTTCATGCCTATGAATGATGACTTAATACATTCTTCACTTTGACCTGATTGTCCAGTGATGTTAAACTGCAGTCTGACGCATGGCAAAGGCAATTCTATAGTTACCTCTCCCCATATGAGCCATCTGTATTTTATTGTATGGTCCACCCATTTTACGTTTAACTGCTGTTTCTGCTATAGGTGTTTGACGCCATCATGAACTTCAAGAAGGAGGAGACGGCCAAGTTGATAGAGAAGCTGGACATCAAGCTGGACAATGAGGACAAGGAGAAGGAGGGCAAGCCCTTGCTGAAGGCTGTGATGCGTCGCTGGCTGCCAGCCGGAGAGGCCCTGCTCCAGATGATCACCATCCACCTGCCCTCCCCCGTCACGGCCCAGAAGTACCGTTGTGAGTTGCTCTATGAAGGACCTGGTGACGATGAAGCTGCCATGGGTAAGACTACAACCGCTCTTCTTTCCTTCATCTGCACTCATCTGGAAACATGGATAGTACCATATACCGGTCTGTTAACCCAACTGTCTCCTCTAAGGTATCAAGAACTGTGACCCCAAGGCTCCCTTGATGATGTACATCTCCAAGATGGTGCCCACCACCGACAAGGGTCGCTTCTACGCCTTTGGCCGAGTCTTCTCTGGCTGCGTGTCTTCCGGCCAAAAGGTGCGCATTATGGGACCAAACTTCACCCCTGGAAAGAAAGAGGACCTCTACCTTAAACCAATTCAGAGGTTGGTACTCTGGAACGCTGCACTTCTAATGGCCATACTTTGTAATTTGTCTCTCGCAATCCATGAAAACCATGTAAATCTGTGATCATCCAGTAAGCACATGCATGGGAGTAGCACATTTTAAATGCTGATAAGCTCTTGCCCAGTATTGAACAGTTGACTGACTCTCCCCTGTTCCTCATTAGGACCATTCTGATGATGGGACGTTACATTGAGCCCATCGAGGATGTGCCATGCGGGAACATTGTTGGTCTGGTTGGAGTAGACCAGTACCTGGTGAAGACCGGGACCATCACTACCTTCGAGCAGGCCCACAACATGAGGGTGATGAAGTTCAGCGTCAGCCCTGTGGTGAGAGTGGCTGTGGAGGCCAAGAACCCTGCTGACCTACCTAAGCTGGTGGAGGGCCTGAAGCGTCTAGCCAAGTCTGACCCCATGGTGCAGTGTATCATCGAGGAGTCTGGAGAGCACATTATCGCTGGAGCCGGTGAGCTGCATCTGGAGATCTGCCTCAAGGATCTGGAGGAGGACCATGCCTGCATTCCACTGAAGGTACACTAGTCCTCCATGCCTTGTTACATGTAGGGCTTTCACATGATCCCTTCTAAACTCAGCAAAAAAAGAAATGTCCCTTTTCAGGACCCTGTCTTTCAAAGATAATTTTTAAATTACAAAATAACGTCACAGATCTTCATTGTAAAGGGGTTAAACACTTTCCCATGCTTGTTCAACGAACCATAAACATTTAATGAACATGCAACTGGAACGGTCGTTTAGACACTACCAGCTTAGACGGTAGGCAATTAAGGTCACAGTTAGGAAAACTTAGGACACTAAAGAGGCCTTTCTACTGACCCAGGGTCCCTGCTCATCTGCATGAACATGCCTTAGCCTTGCTGCAAGGAGGCATGAGGACTGCAGATGTGGCCAGGGCAATAAATTGCAATGTCTGTACTGTGAGAGCCTAAGACAGCGCTACAGGGAGACGGGATGGACAGCTGATCGTCCTCGCAGTGGCAGACATGTAACAACACCTGCATAGGATCGGTACATCTGAACATCATACCTGCGGGACAGGTACAGGATGGCAACAACTGCCCGAGTTACACCAGGAACGCACAATCGCTCCATCAGTGCTCAGACTGTCCGCAATAGGCTGAGAGAGGCTGGACTGGGGGCTTGTAAGGCAGGTCCTAACCAGACGTCGCCTATGGGCACAAACCCACCGTCGCTGGACCAGACAGGTCTGGCAAAAAGTGCTCTTCACTGACGAGTCGCGGTTTTGTCTCACCAGGCATGATGATCGGATTCATGTTTATCGTCGAAGGAATGAGCGTTACACCGAGGCCTGTACTCTGGAGCGGGATCGATTTGGAGGTGGAGGGTCCGTCATGGTCTGGGGCAGTGTGTCACATCATTGGACTGAGCTTGTTGTCATTGCAGGCAATCTCAACACTGTGCATTACAGGGAAGACTACCTCCTCCGTCATGTGGTACCCTTCCTGCAGGCTCATCCTGACATGACCCTCCAGCATGACAATGCCACCAGCCATACTGCTTGTTCTGTGCGTGATTTCCTGCAATGCAGAAATGTCAGTGTTCTGCCATGGCCAGCGACGAGCCCGGATCTCAATCCCATTGAGCACGTCTGGGACCTGTTGGATCCGAGGGTGAGGGCTAGGGCCATTCCCCCCCAGAAATGTCCAGGAACTTGCAGGTGCCTTGGTGGAAGAGTGGGGTAACATCTCACAGCAAGAACTGGCAAATCTGGTGCAGTCCATGAGGAGGAGATGCACTGCAGTACTTAATGCAGCTGGTGGCCACACCAGATACTGACTGTTTTGACTTGATTATTCCATTTATGTTAGTCATATGTCTGTGGAACTTGTTCAGTTTGTCAGTTGTTGAATCTTATATTCATACAAATATTTACACGTTTGCTGAAAATAAACGCTGTTGACAGTGAGAGGGCGTTTCTTTTTTTGCTGAGTTTACAATGGTGTTACGTTACGGCAGTGTTATCCTACTGATGTATTTAATAATTAAACACCCCCTCCACTCTCCCACATAGAAATCCGACCCGGTGGTTTCCTACAGGGAGACTGTGTCTGAGGAGTCTGACCAGATGTGCCTGTCCAAGTCCCCCAACAAACACAACCGTCTGTACATGAAAGCCCGTCCCTTCCCCGACGGCCTGGCTGAGGACATCGAAAAGGGTGACGTCAGTGCCAGACAGGAACTGAAGGTCCGTGCCCGTTTCCTGGCCGACAAGTACGAGTGGGATGTGTCTGAGGCCCGTAAGATCTGGTGCTTCGGCCCCGACGGTACCGGCCCCAACCTGCTGATGGACGTGACCAAGGGAGTCCAGTACCTGAACGAGATCAAGGACAGTGTGGTGGCTGGCTTCCAGTGGGCTGTCAAGGAGGTAAGCAAGACTCATGGATGTAATTTTTCCTACTTTGTTGGTCCCTTTAAAACAAGCATACCATCATTCGAAGAGGCACAATTCTGTGTTGGGGAATACGCCAAGGGTAGTTTTCTGAGAATGTAGATTTGTCACGCAAACTGAAGTGCTTGTATCAATACCTTAAACATTACTATTTTGTTTCCAGGGTGCCCTGTGCGAGGAGAATATGCGTGCTGTCCGCTTTGACGTCCACGATGTGACCCTCCACACAGATGCTATCCACCGGGGTGGTGGTCAGATCATTCCCACAGCCCGCAGAGTGCTGTATGCATGCCAGCTTACAGCTCAGCCAAGACTCATGGAGCCTGTCTACCTGGTGGAGATTCAGGTATGCCTACAATTTACATTTAAAATGTTTCATTAAATGTTTGGTTTCAACAAGGACTGTCTGATGTGAAATCATGCACCACACTGAACAAGTGATGGCTAAATCCATAAAATATGATACTTGACTAGAAATGAGCTCATCTCCAGGATAATGTAAGTTGACTAGAAAAATGCTACAACCTTGAACAGCATAGCTTTCTTGGACAGGTTGGCGTTAACCATCAAATTCAATGGTGTTAACCTTGTTTCCCCCTCTCCCTGCAGTGTCCTGAGCAGGTGGTGGGAGGCATCTATGGTGTGCTGAACAGGAAGCGCGGTCACGTTTTCGAGGAGTCCCAGGTCATGGGGACCCCCATGTTCATCGTCAAGGCTTACCTGCCTGTCAACGAGTCCTTCGGTGAGTGACCCACCAAGTGCAGTCCACTTTTCCCTTATCTGATATGCATTTCTCAGGGAATTGTCTAGCCCTGATTTGTAGTAAATGTGTATTGTATAAAACAAATTGATATATGCTAATACCTGTGTTCCTTCTCAAGGTTTCACAGCAGACCTGCGTTCCAACACCGGTGGCCAGGCCTTCCCCCAGTGTGTGTTTGACCACTGGCAGATCCTCCAGGGAGATCCCCAGGACGCATCCACCAAGATATCCCAGATTGTGGCTGACACACGTAAACGCAAGGGGCTCAAGGAGGGAATTCCTGCATTGGATAACTACCTGGACAAATTGTAAAAGGCTACCCTCTCATCCCCCCCCCCACCCCAACACTGAGACCAGAACTGTACAGATCACCATGGGCACAAACATTTTCCATAAGGAAAGCAAAGACCTTATCAAGAGAAACAATTAGGAAGAATTGTAAACATAAATTAAATAAAAATGGAAAATATAAACTGGTTCGACATTCTTTGGAGAGGGTGGTAGGACCGGAAATTTGTGTGAGGACTGTCGTTGCGATTACCGGTAACAGGTGGATCAATATATACACATTTCATACACTTGAGTATACAAAACATGAAGAACACCCACTCTTTCCATGACTCTGACCAGGTGAAAACTATGATCCCTTATTGATGTCACTTAATAATCGACTTCAATTTGGGCTCCCGAGTGGCGCAGCGGTCTAAGGCACTGCATCTCAGTGCTAGAGGTGTGAATACAGACCCTGGTTCCATTCCAGGCTGTATCACAACCGGCCGTGATTGGGAGTCCCATAGGGCTGTGCACAATTTGCCAGGGTAGGCCGTCATTGTAAATAAGAATTTGTTCTTAACTGACTTGCCTGGTTAAATAATTGGTGTAGATGAATGGGGAGAAGACTAGTTAAATAATGATTTTAAGTCTTGAGATATGGGTAAGACAAAATATATAACTGCCTTTGAAAGGAGTGTGGTAATTCCAGGTGCACTGGTTTATCAAGAATTGCAGCGCTGCTGGGTTTTTCCATAAGTTACGTGTGTGTGTATCAAGACTGGTCCACCATCTAAAAGGACATCAGCCAACTTGACAACTGGAAGTGTTAGTCCACATGGGCCAGCATCCCTGTGGAAAGCTTTCCACATCTTGTAGTCATTCCCTGATAATTGAGTGTTC
Source organism: Oncorhynchus mykiss (assembly GCF_057628025.1). Lineage (NCBI taxonomy): Eukaryota > Metazoa > Chordata > Actinopteri > Salmoniformes > Salmonidae > Oncorhynchus > Oncorhynchus mykiss. The sequence continues at coordinate 18,812,242 of NC_143025.1, forward strand.
TGAAGGTGGGTGCACAACTCAAAATTAGGAAGACATTCCTAAATGTTTGGTATACTACACTGAACAAAAATATAAAAGCAACATGCAATGAAATATTTTGCTGAGTTATAGTTCTTATATCGGTCAACTTTAAATAAATGAATTAGTCCTTAATCTATGGATTTCACATGACTGGGAATATCGATATGCACCTGTCGTTCACAGATGCCAAGTCGATCACACTTCTGTGAAATCAAACTGTCCACTTAGGAAGCAACACTGATTGACAAATGTCACATGCTGTTGTGCAAATGGAATAGACAACAGGTGGAAATTATAGGCAATTAGCAAGACACCCCCAATAAAGGAGTGATTCTGCAGGTGGGGACCACTTCTCAGTTCCTATGCTTCCTGGCTGATGTTTTGGTCACTTTTGAATGCTGGTGGTGCTTTCACTAGTGGTAGCATGAGACTGAGTCTACAACCCACACAAGTGGCTCAGGTAGTGCGGCTCATCCAGGATGGCACATCAATGTGAGCTGTGGCAAGAAGGTTTGCTGTGTCTTGTCAGCGTAGTGTCCAGAGCATGGAGGCGCTACCAGGAGACGGGCCAGTACATCAGGAGACGTGGGGGAGGCCGTAGGAGGGCAACAACCCAGCAGCAGGACCGCTACCTCTGCCTTTGTGCAAGGAGGAGCACTGCCAGAGCCCTGCAAAATTACCTCCAGCAGGCAACAAATGTGCATGTGTCTGTTCAAACGGTCAGAAACAGACTCCATGAGGGTGGTATGAGGGCCCGACGTCCACAGGTGGGGGTTGTGCTTACTGCCTAACACCGTGCAGGATGTTTGCCAGAGAACACCAAGATTGGCAAATTCGCCACTGGCGCCCTGTGCTCTTCACAGATGAAAGCAGGTTCACACTGAGCACGTGACAGTCTGGAGACGCCGTGGAGAACGTTCTGCTGCCTGCAACATCCTCCAGCATGACCGGTTTGGCGGTGGGTCTGTCATGGTGTGGGGTAGCATTTCTTTGGGGGGCCGCACAGCCCTCCATGTGCTCGCCAGAGGTAGCCTGACTGCCATTAGGTACCGAGATGAGCTCCTCAGACCCCTTGTGAGACCATATGCTGGTGCGGTTGGACCTGGGTTCCTCCTAATGCAAGACAATGCTAGACCTCATGTGGCTGGAGTGTGTCAGCAGTTCCTGCAAGAGGAAGGCATTGATGCTATGGACTGGCCCGCCCGTTCCCCACACCTGAATCCAATTGAGCACATCTGGGACATCATGTCTCGCTCCATCCACCAATGCCACGTTGCACCACAGACTGTCCAGGAGTTGGCGGATGCTTTAGTCCAGGTCTGGGAGGAGATCCCTCAGGAGACCATCCGCCACCTCATCAGGAGCATGCCCAGGCGTTGTAGGGAGGTCATACAGGCATGTGGAGGCCACACACACTACTGAGCCTCATTTTGACTTGTTTTAAGGACATTACATCAAAGTTGGATCAGCCTGTAGTGTGGTTTTCCACTTTAATTTTGAGTGTGACTCCAAATCCAGACCTCCATGGGTTGATAAATTTGATATCCATTGATAATTTCTGTGTGATTTTGTTGTCAGCACATTCAACTATGTAAAGAAAAAAGTATTTAATAAGAATATTTCAGTCATTCAGATCTAGGATGTGTTATTTTAGTGTTCCCTTTATTTTTTTGAGCAGTGTATAACTAACGGCCAGAGAAGGCCTAAAATGCCACTTGACAATCAGTGACTGTAGCATCACGTTTTGTAGAAAAATGTATGGTTTGGTAAATCTTCATTTGTAATGATAGTAATCCGTTGTCTAAAAGCAATAATACAGGGTGTTTTTCAAAATGCATATCGAGGCACGCAAATTGAGGGATTGGAGTATGCGAAACAGAGCACAAGAGGGCACTTCTCATGTGTACTCCGTTTTTACATATTTTCAAGCATGCATCGAAGCAAGCTTCAACGGAAAGTATACAAAGAAATATGACACAACCATGTAAAAAATGACGCAAAAGTTCTTAATCAATATCGGACATTATTTGAGCTGAAGTGAGAGAAAATAAACTTGCCTAACCAATATTTTGTCTTGATACGTTAATACATTTATCTGTCTACGTACAGTAGATCGCAAGCCCAGAAGTCAATAGGGCTAGCTACTGCTGTTAGCTAACCAGAAAGCCACAAAGAATTGACATATCTAGCATAATATTCGTTTCATTTATCTCTGGTTAGCTACATTAAGATAATATAGCTAGCTGATAGTTATAAAGTAAAATGGTTGCTTTGTGTCTAGTCTATTGTTGGCATTATCCTGGCTGGAAGAAGGTTGAGTGAATGGGGAGGTGCAGCATTAGGTAATACAGTAGGGGGAGTGCGAGTGTTTAGCAAATGTAATGTTTTATGCATACTCCACACTCATCCTCACAAAAACGTACCCAAGAGAAAGAATGGTATGTTGAAAGCTATTGTGTAGGCTATATTTAAAGAAATACACTTTTGCTGGGCAACAGGTTTAATACAGAGTACTGGTGACTCCTTACGCCACCCACTCCATTCATTGCCATGAAATACATGGTACAATGGGATACTTATTGGCTTGTATAGAACTTTTCTACCTGTCTCAGCTAAAGTGGGGTGGAAAACACTCAACAGGGTCTCTACTAACCAAATATGTGTAGTTTGAGGGGGACTGCGTAATAGACACATGCATTTAAAATCAAATGAAATTGTATTGGTCTCATACACAAATTTAGCAGATGTTATTCCGGGTGAAGCGAAATGCTTGTGTTCCTAGCTCCAACAGTGCAGTAATATCTAACAATTCACACATCTAAAAGTAAAATAATGGAATTAAGAAATATATAAATATTAGGATGAGAATACACTGTATAAATATGAAATGTGTAAAGCAGTATGTAAACATTAAAGTGACCAGTGATTCCTTGTCTGTATATTTCAGCAGCCTCTAAGGTGCAGGGTTGAGTAACAGGTGGTAGCCGGCTAGTGATGGCTAATTAACAGTCTGATGGCCTTGAGATAGAAGCTGTTTTTCAGTCTCTTGTTCCCAGCTTTAATGCACCTGTACTGACCTTACCTTCTGGATGATAGCGGGGTGAACAGGCCGTGGCTCGGATGGTTGACGTCCTTGATGATATTTTTGGCCTTCCTATCACATCGGGTGCTGTAGGTGTCCTGGAGGGCAAGCAGTGTGCCCCCCGGTGATGCGTTGGGCAGACTGCACCACCCTCTGTAGAGCCTTGCATTTCTGGGCGGTGCAGTTGCCACATCATTGCCATGCAATACATGGCGGTGGCGGTGATACAGCCCGACGGGATGCTCTCAATTGTGCACCTGTAAAAGTTTGAGAGAGTCTTGGGGGCCAAAACAAATTTCTTCAGCCTCCTGAGGTTGAAGAGGCGCTGTTGCGCCTTCACCACACTGTCTGTGGGTGGACCATTTCAGATCGTTAGTGATGTGTACGCTGAGGAACTTTCCACCTTCTCCACTGCGGTCCTGTCAATATGGATAGAAGCGTGCTCCCTCTGCTTTTTCCTGAAGTCCACGATCAACTCCTTCGTTTTGTTGACATTGAGGGAGAGGTTATTTTCCTGGCACCACTCCACCAGGGCCCTCACCTCCTCCCTGTAGGCAGTCTCATCATTGTTGGTAATCAGGCCAACTATGGTTGTGTCATCTGCAAACTTGATGATTGAGTTGGGGGTGTGTGTGGCTACGCAGTCATGGATGAACAGGGAGTACAGGAGTGGGCTGAGCACGCACCCTTTTGGGGCCCCAGTGTTGAGGATCAGTGAAGTGGAGGTCCTGCATGTTATATTAATTCCAAAACAAATTAATGTACTGCTGTTTTGTTGAATATCATTTGTAATGACAAACGTTAACACTTTTTTTAATGTTTGTTTCCAGTGTTAAATGCAATGTAAACAATCATGGATGAGCATACCTGTTAATGGCCTAGATTAACCTAATGATGATTGCAATGGGTCACCTTTGCACATTTAAATCAGCCCAAGTCCAGCCTTGACATGTGCCAAAAAATGCACGAGGTCAATCACTTGGCCTGACAAATAAAATATTTTTGAGGTAGTATCCTTGTAAAATCATGTTGCTATATGTTTATATCACCCCAATTATGCATAGTCTTCCAACAATTTTATCAAACCCACCTTGGTCGCAATCAATTCAAAGGTTCACCTCTTGGGTTTTGGACTGATTCATAGATCATAGCCCATCTCTCCAAATTGTAATTTCTGAGAAAATACAAGTGATTATTACTTGGCTTTTGTCTTATTAGAAGTCCTGTCTTATTTAAAGTCCTAATCAAGCACAACATGAGGATTAAATACACTTTTCACCAGTTTTATACAGTTTGTGCTCCTTCCAACCTCCCAATTGCTGCGTAGCATTTCTGACAGAAATCGCTCATTTAACAGGCCTACCTATGAAAGGGCAGGGGCGTCATATCCCTTCAACCAGAGAAATAGGACAATGGACATTTACACACACCTTGGTTGGACTCAGCTTGGTGAATCAACCTTCAATTTGATCTATTCACTATTGGAGAGATACCTTGTTGCTTTATCAGGTATGCAACAGTGCTTTTGCTGTTATTGGTAAATTTGGTTTATACTGTTACTGTTTGTGTATGGAGGCCTATATGTGTTAATTTAATAGACCTACATGAGTTGGGGTCAATTCAGGAAGTAATTTGAATTTACAAAATGGAGAGAAAAAGCTTGACATAAATGTCTTGTTCTTATCAGCTTATTTAAAAGTAAATACAAATCTATCTCTTCAATTATTTCATTGGCACTGGCAACAATGGATTTGTCGTGGATGTGACAAATTATGAATTTTCTCATTTGTGACCCCATTTTAGAAAACAGTCAGATGGTAGTAGATGTGATTACGTGTGCTTATTCTTGAAAGCAGTCTTATTAGAGTGCAATATGAATAAGCTTCGTCACAATGGCATGCGATACAATGTTTTATATCATTTATCATAGAGAAAATGACTACGTAATACATTTTAAACTCTACAGAAAATGACTTTGCTGACCATGATAGACAATCATGAATCATAATCATCCCTGAGCTCGTGAAGTGAGCGCTACTGGAGCAGGCGAGAAAGATGCTCCAGCTTTTGGGAATCTCGCTCATGCTGCAGTCAAATTTGGCACGCTCCTATGGAGACAGATAGCTGCCAAAAGATTGAATGTACAGCTGAAGTCGGAAGGTTGCATACACTTAGGTTGCAGTCATTAAAACTCGTTTTAACCACTCCACAAATTTCTTGTTAACAAACTATGGTTTGGCAAGTCGGTTAGGACATCTACTTTGTGCATGACACAAGTCATTTTTTCAACAATTGTTTACAGACATTATTTCACATATAATTCACTGTATTACAGTTCCAGTGGGTCAGAAGTTTACATACACTAAGTTGACTGTGCCTTAAAACAGCTTGGAAAATTCCAGAAAATGATGTCATTGCTTTATAAGCTTCTGATAGGCTAATTGACATCATTTGAGTCAATTGGAGGTGTACCTGTGGATGTATTTTCAAGGCCTACCTTTAAACTCAGTGCCTCTTTGCTTGACATCATGGGAAAATCTAAAGAAATCAGCTAGACTTCAGAAAAAAATTGTAGACCTCCACAAGTCTGGTTCATCCTTGGGAGCGATTTCCAATCACCTGAAGGTACCACGTTCATCTGTTCAAACAATAGTATGCAAGTATCAACACCATGGGACCACGCAGAAGTCATACCGCTCAGGAAGGAGATGCGTTCTGTCTCCTAGAGATGAATGTCCTTTGGTGCGAAAAGTGCAAATCAATCCCAGATCAACAGCAAAGGTAAATAGTCTGTAATTGTAACATGGAGTTTGTATGTTCACAGATGAAACTTCACCTTTACATTTCATGCATGGCTTTTCTTGCAATCCTTTAATTTACGTATGGATATTATTACGATCCTAACGACACGTACATTCAACCTTTTGGTAGGTATCTCACTCCATGGAGGTGTGGCTTAGGGATCCCTTCACGTGCCAATCCCTTTAGTGGGATCGATTTGACAACATCCAGTGAAATTGCAGAGCGCCAAATTCAAACTACAGAAATATCAATATTCACAAGTCAGAAATAACAATATAATAAATGCCTTACCTTTGAAGATCTTCTTTTTGCAATCCCAAATGTCTCATTGACACAATGAATGGTCATTTTGTTCGATAATTTCCTTCTTTATATCCCCAAAATGTCAATTTATTTGGCGCATTTGATTCAGAATTACACCGGTTCCAACTCGCCCAACATGACTACAAAGTATCTAATAAATTACCTGTAAACTTGGTCCAAACATTTCAAACAACGTTCCTAATCCAACCTCAGGTATCCGAAAATGTAAATAATCGATACAATTTAAGATGGAATAAACTGTTTCTAATACCTGATAAAAAAAACAACATGCAGCGCGTTCCTGTTCACGAGCACCAAAATAGTAGGGACCTTAAGAGTGACACATGGAATGAATAGCACATCTTCATTTCTCAAAAGAAAAACGTTGAAAACATTGAATTTCTAAAGACTGTTGACATCTAGTGGAAGCCATAGGAACTGCAATCTGAGCCCTAATTAATCAGGATTCCCATAGAAAACCATAGGAAAACACAATGACCTCAAAAAGAAATTCCCCTGGATGGATTATGCTCGGGGTTTCACCTGCTAAATCAGTTCTGTTATACTCAGACATTATTCTAACAGTTTTAGAAACTTCAGAGTGGTTTCTATCCAAATATACTAATTATATGTATATCCTAGCTTCTGGGCCTGAGTAACAGGCAGTTTACTTTGGGCACGCTTTTCATCTGGATGTGAATATACTGCCTCCTATCCCTAAGAAGTCAAAAATGTGTATAACTAAACCAAGATAGACCACAGCCTGTCGCTTCCAATGGGAATAAATGAGTCATAGTGGACAGAACAAGCAAGGAGGTGGGCAGAGCCTTGTGCGAGCTAGCGAGTTCCAATTGGCGACTTCTATCATCTGCATATTTCCATTACGGAACGCCTACTTTGTGAAGTGCGCATGTGAAGAAAAAAAAAATCAATCAATTTGCCTTTGCACTCCTAAACAACACAACTTTTAAAAACGTTTGCTAAAGGTAAAGTCCACTCTGTTCATAACATATTACAGTTTTGGGAACAGAACTGTAATTGACATCAAATGTTGATGAGAAAATTTGCGGAATGTCTGCCAAAATCAATCTCGTTCCATCTTCGCCCACTGCCGGCTGTGGGCTTCCACTCACTACCATTTGGGTAGTCGAGTGGATAAACCAAGCGGATGCTTCACTTTTATTTATCCAGTGAAATATCTGTTTCATTGTTCTATCTGTGAGGAATTGGCCATCCTGACAGCGTTCCCCAAACCACAATCTCCCCGTTTTTCAACTGGCCGTTCAGTACAGCATCGTTCAATTGAACGTTACAGAACGTACAAACGTACTGAACGCAGCACTTGCCTCGTTGTGTATATAGCTCAGAATTAACTAACCAATCATGTGGGTGTTATTGTGTCAGCCAATCGTCAATGAGAATACGCTCTTCCTGAAGTCATATCAAAGATGGTCGATAAATAAAGATTAATTCGGGCCGTTTACCATTGGAAAATATGGTCAGTTCCGGTCTACTTAAGGGGGTGGCTCTCCCATAGACAGTACACAAATGCGATAGCGGCTGTGTCTGTTCTACTTAGTTAATCGACTTCCATTAGAACAGAAAAAAAATAGGGAGTGGGATGTCTCGCTCCATCTTCCGTCTCTGGCGTTAGGTTGAGAGCCCATGATAAGGGGTGAGTAATAAAATATTATGTAGGTTTGCTAAATAATTACATTAAAAAATGTATATTAAAATGAATATTATTGTTAGATAAATGTTATTGTTGGCATATTTCATCACATCTTTGACGCATATGTACCTCCTGTTCAGGGAGTGTTCTGACCGTTTCCCATTGTCCGTTCCATCGATGTTTGCTAGCCAAAATTAGCTAGCTATTTATTTAGCTCGCTCTAGAGTATAGCCTGGCCAAACATATCTTCACGATTACACTTGTATAATCAAAATCAATAAATCATATTTTTTGGACTATTTAAGTAGGCTCATTCAGTAGTTTTGACCTGATTTAAGTTAAATTATGTTAAATAATTTTTAAAGTATAATTTATATTCGTAAAACATACATTGCAAATGATACTGTTGCTGCTTCCTGTTGTCATGTCTTTTTCTATTTATGGCTGAGTTTGTAAAAAAAAAAACGGTTTTAAGTGTACAAATTCATAATCGATATGCTGAAATAAATTGTGATATTGTTAAACCCAATACATAAGTTACTCCCTACTACACACTTGTGTTCAGATTTACGTTACTTGTATTTCGCTAAATGAGTACCGTATAAACTGCACACGCACCAATATTTACCAAGTGGTTACTCAACTGGAATTTATTAGGGTTGTTATACTGTAATCAATAGCGCGCGCAAATTAAATCACTCACATTGATACAACTTTGATGACGTGTACCGTTTGCGCTCTTAACAGACAGACCTCAATGAACTTGGGTATACTGCTTATATATTTCAATAGATTACAACCTGTCGTAGCCATTTATATCTCAGTGAGGAAATTATTTCGGTAGATGGCCAATAAGGAAAAAGAACACTTGACTTATGATTTCAACTAATCATCACCCTCACATCGGTTTCTAAAAGTACGAAAATGTATGCACTCCCTACTATAAATCGCTCTGGATACGAGCGTCTGCTAAATAACTAAAATGTAAATGGCGACAGGGGTTGGCTTTCATTTGAATGATAGCTTAACCCTCAAATCCACGAATTCATGTCTGGCTAGAGACGTTTATGGGAGGAGCGCCCAATTTTTTTTCTAAAACTATGGTCTAAAAAGTAACGTTACAGCTGCGTTCAGTCAGTCCCATTACGTACTGGCGCATACGACAAATACACTTCTATTAAACCAAATATATGGATATGTTCTTTTTTTGCATTATACTTTCAGAAAATGACCAGAATATCTGGCGCTAATGGAATGATAGTGTTTCATAGCATTACTTACCCAACAGGGTTGTGATTTCTGACTTTGTGGCTGTCTTATCTAGTGGAAACTGCTGTCATTTCCTGGTTGCACAAATTCTACACTGTTCGCGCAATTTCAGTTTTAGATCGATGTGAAATATCTTTTCAACAACGAAAAAAACGTTTTTTACATCTGTTTAAAGCTGGTGGACCAAAACCAAAAGTTACTTTCGGTCCACCAGCTTCAAAACAACTGTTTTGGACCACCAGCTTTTTTGTTATTGAAAATATATTTCACATTGATTTAAATTGTACAATGATTTCCTATACTATTCAGTAATTGTTTTCTCACATAAATAGAAATTGAGCAAACAGCATAGAATTTCAGCAACCGACAGAGCGACCTGACCAAATTCACATAGAAATGTGAGTTATAGGGCTCATTCTCATTGAAAGCAAGTCTAAGAAGCAGCAGATCTGTTATGTGCTATCTCTCTCTCTCTCTCTATGATTCTGTTCATAATTTTCATTTTTGTGTCTTTTACTTTTGGTTTTGTACACCAGCTTCAGATGAAAATACAATATGTTTGGTAATGGAAAATATATTTCACAGCGGTTTAGATGGTACAATGATTCTCTACACTATACTTGATTGTTTTGTCACAAACTGAAATTAGACAAACTAGAAGTTTAGCAACCAGGAAATGACAGGGCGATTTCTGCATAGTGCACCTTTAAGCAATCGATTTTGTGAGATTGTGGTGACTATAATCTTTAATACTAATGTCAGCAATTTGAACTATTTCCTGTAATTATTGTGTGGTGAAAACCTTAGTCTGTGTAGGCTAATGTAGAAACACGTTCTGTCCACCATAGGAAACTTGGCATAATATAGCATAATTTAAATATGTCAAAGTAATTCAATGTATTTAATATATAATGATAGTAAATGTAGCACACACACATTTTTACAACAATTACATATTTTTCTTCCTACTGTAACTGTGGAGAGAGCTTAAAAATGCTCCTAAGTACAATTTAACTTGGTGCTCTAGGCTAGTGTCCATAGGGTCTGTGCAGCAGGCTAACACCACTCTTGTAGCTAGCTAGCTTATATGTATATTCTGTTCAAAGGCAAATTGGCTCTGGAAGCCAAAACAGCCAATTACTTTAATCTAAACGCGAATCTCAAATTGCGGTACAGTTCTAGAAACATAAATCCCCATACTTTCAAATCAAAATAATTTCACAAATGCAAAACACCCACTTACTGTACACTGTTTGAACCGGTTTTAACACAGTAGCAGTCGGCTGTCATTTTCAGTGACAACGTTTTTGTGGCATCTATTTTCCGTTTACACCGGTGTTCGAAGACTCAGATAGCTAGTCCACTCTGTCTTCTGTATTTTTTCCGTAAACAAGCGCTTTAGCATGGAAATATCACCGTCTGGGAACCCAAACCCTATAAAGATGTTTATCAATTTAACCTTTTGTTTCTTGAAAATTGTTTCTCGCTGATATGAAAGATAGGGTCTTTATGCTTCCTAAAACGTAATTCAAGTGATGCGTGGTAATGTTCAATCTGAGCATCGGCGCTCTTAACAAAACTCCCCCGTACAGAAGACGCCTTCGTCCAGTGACTCGTATGTGTAATGTAAAGGAACTGAGAGTCATGATCAAGAGCTAGGTTATATTTAGAATAACAAACTACAGATCTGATATAGTCCCGTTCTTCATATAACCATATTCTTCTGACAAACTCAATGAGTGAGTATAAAGTACTAATAACTTCCTAGACCTGTTTTCGAATCATATGTAATATATCCCACTTGCAGATCAATCACTGGGATAACGATATCATGGGTGGTGTGAAGCAGGAGCAAAATGATGGACCTCCACCAAGAGGCACGCAGTCCTCTGATGCAGTACAAGAAGAGGCAAGAGAAGGGGAATTGGCCCCATACTGACATGAATAACAGTACTGTCTCTACTCTGTGTATACACAGACTACCCACTGTATGGTTATCTCATTGTTTCCTACATGTTGTTACCAATCTATGACCTGATCTAGCTTAAAGGCCCAATGCAACCGTTTTTATCCTAATATCAAATACTTTCTGTGTAACAGTTTAAGTCCCTTACTCTAATAATTTTCCATTAAATTGGTCAAAAAGAAACAAATAGCTTTTCACCAAAAAACTATTTCCCAAGCAAGAATTTAGCTAGGACTGTCTGGAGTGGTCTGAGTGGAGAGGGATATGTAATGGTTAGTGTAATTCAGGCCCCTTGGGACATGCCAACCATAAACCTTAACCATTTTACATTTCAACTTGAATGGGGTGATGTCAGAGTTGGACATACCAAGGATCCCACTTAGTCTTTTCCGATATGTAATCTAAAAACTAGCGGTTTGGAACTCTTACCTATTGGTCTGTATTAACTTATACCACTTGGCAACGGCACCAGGCAAGCCAAAACTCCACCCATGCAAAACCTGCTGATTAGAAGGTCCTGTGTAGATTGTGTTTTCAACCAGCAACTATCAGGAAATAACTGATCAAATTTCTAAACAGTTTTACAGTGTTAGTTTCATCAGCTGTTGTACAATATGATACAAAACCCATGAGAAACATAATTCTGACTGCATTGGCCCTTTAAATTGGAGAAGAGCATAAACATTGTGATGATGTCATGTAATGTTTCCTGATTTTTGATACACACTTTCACATTGCTAGCATTTTATAATTTCATCCTGGATCGCATGTCTGTTCTCTTTCTGTACAGCCTGTGAAGAAGAGAGGTTGGCCCAAGGGTAAGAAGAGAAAGAAAGTGTTGCCCAATGGTCCCAAGGCACCAGTGACAGGATATGTGCGTTTCCTGAATGAACGGCGGGAGCAGATCCGTGCCAAACACCCCGACCTGCCCTTTCCAGAAATCACCAAGAGGCTGGGTGCAGAGTGGAGCCGCTTAGCACCTCATGACAAACAGGTACCTTCAGGCTTTATGGGTCGGAAAGAGAAATGTAGTTGTAGGAACAGTTACACACTTTTTTTGCCCCAGCTTTGTATTTAGTGGCAGTGCATTCAGTAGCATTGTGCATCATTTTATGCATAGTTATATTTATATTCATATTTATAGACTAGCCAGATCTGTTTGATAAGCCCAGGTCGGCCTTCACAACTACAGGCTATAATGTTGAGGAGAAGTCTGGGAATGCAAGCTACCAGTGTATTGAGATCTCTTCTGTGTGTGTCTGGAGTGAACTGAAGTTTGCTTGTGTGCTGACCTGATAGCGCTTCCTGGATGAGGCAGAGCGAGAGAAGCTGCAGTATGCCCGGGAGCTGAGAGAATATCAACAGAGTGAAGCCTATCAGATCACCAGTGCCAAGATCCAGGACAAGAAGGTCAAGAGAGGTCAGAGTTGTGACGCATCTAACTTATTAGATGAAATATGTGACACGTCTACCTTCTACAGTGGGGCAAAAAAGTATTTAGTCAGCCACCAATTGTGCAAGTTCTCCCACTTAAAAAGATGAGAGAGGCCTATAATTTTCATTATAGGTACACTTCAACTATGACAGACAAAATGAGAAGAAAAAAATCCAGAAAATCACATTGTAGGATTTTTAATGAGTTTAATTGCAAATTATGGTGTAAAATAAGTATTTGGTCAATAACAAAAGTTTATCTCAATACTTTGTTATATACCCTTTGTTGGCAATGACAGAGGTCAAACGTTTTCTGTAAGTCTTCACAAGGTTTTCATACACTGTTGCTGGTATTTTGGCCCATTCCTCTATGCAGATCTCCTCTAGAGCAGTGATGTTTTGGGGCTGTTGCTGGGCAACACGGACTTTCAACTCCCTCCAAAGATTTTCTATGTGGTTGAGATCTGGAGACTGGCTAGGCCACTCCAGGACCTTGAAATGCTTCTTACGAAGCCACTCCTTTGCCCGGGCGGTGTGTTTGGGATCATTGTAATGCTGAAAGACCCAGCCACGTTTCATCTTCAATGTCCTTGCTGATGGAAGGAGGTTTTCACTCAAAATCTCATGATACATGGCCCCATTCATTCTTTCCTTTACACGGATCAGTTGTCCTGGTCCCTTTGCAGAAAAACAGCCCCAAAGCATGATGTTTCCACCCCCATGCTTCACTGTAGGTATGGTGTTCTTTGGATGCAACTCAGCATTCTTTGTCCTCCAAACACGACGAGTTGAGTTTTTACCAAAAGGTTATATTTTGGTTTCATCTGACCATATGACATTCTCCCAATCTTCTTCTGGATCATCCAAATGCTCTCTAGCAAACTTCAGACGGGCCTGGAAATGTACTGGCTTAAGCAGGGGGACACGTCTGGCACTGCAGGATTTGAGTCCCTGGCGGCGTAGTGTGTTACTGATGGTAGGCTTTGTTACTTTGGTCCCAGCTCTCTGCAGGTCATTCACTAGGTCCCCCCGTGTGGTTCTGGGATTTTTGCTCACCGTTCTTGTGATCATTTTGACCCTACGGGGTGAGATCTGGCGTGGAGCCCCAGATCGAGAGAGATTATCAGTGGTCTTGTATGTCTTCCATTTCCTAATAATTGCTCCCACAGTTGATTTCTTCAAACTAAGCTGCTTACCTATTGCAGATTCAGTCTTCCCAGCCTGGTGCAGGTCTACAATTTTGTTTCTGGTGTCCTTTGACAGCTCTTTGGTCTTGGCCATAGTGGAGTTTGGAGTGTGACTGTTTGAGATTGTGGACAGGTGTCTTTTATACTGATAACAAGTTCAAACAGGTGCCATTAATACAGGTAATGAGTGGAGGACAGAGGAGCCTCTTAAAGAAGAAGTTACAGGTCTGTGAGAGCCAGAAATCTTGCTTGTTTGTAGGTGACCAAATACTTATTTTCCACCATAATTTGCAAATAAATTCATTAAAAATCCTACAATGTGATTTCTGGATTTTTCTTTTTCTCATTTTGTCTGTCACAGTTGAAGTGTACCTATGATGAAAATTACAGGCCTCTCTCATCTTTTTAAGTGGGAGAACTTGCACAATTGGTGGCTGACTAAATACTTTTTTGCCCCACTGTATTTCGTTAGTTTGACAGGGTGGTTAAAACTGTTCCTTTCAGTTTTTGTTTTTTGTTCATTTTTCTTCTTTGAGCATTTAAATAATGGGATCTTCTTTTTCAGAAGAGTCTCCATCTGTCATTATCAATGCTAACAGTTCTGGATCAGCTGCTCTGAAGGTACAGTTAGCCTTACATAATGTGTTGTGTTTCTGAATAGAGGTTATGAGTAGGCTGACTTCTGATTTTGTGCAATGTGTTAACGGGTTGATTTGTTTTGAATTATGTCCTCTAGGGTTCAGATCATCTGTCCAACAGATTTGATGTTCCAATATTTACAGAGGAATTCCTGGACCAGAACAAGGGTATGAGACAGGCAAACGAGCGTCTCTGGGACAAACACTGTTTCAGTGAAGAAAGTTCTAGCTATTTCCTTACTAATGGTTGTTTCTTTGCTCCCAGCCCGGGAAGCGGAGCTGCGGCGTTTACGCAAAGCAAATGTGGAGTTTGAGGAGCAGAACGCAGTGTTGCAGAAGCACATTTCAGACATGTACAGCGCTAAGGAGAGACTGGAAGCTGAACTGGGGCAGGATGAGCTCCGGACGCAGGCTCTGCACAGGCACCTGCTGGCCATCAAACACACCCTCGTCAGCAGCCTGTCCACTGTGGCCCTGCCAGGTCAGAACCATGTCACTGGGCCCTCTCATCCATCTCGGAACCTGATAGCACAGTCTCCCTGTATGATTTGGCTGCTTTTACTTATGTTGAAGTTTCCTTACCATGAAAGTAGTTTGTAGACGTAAAAACATAACGTGTTTGTTGATGAATTGGCCAAAATCAACATTGATGACTTGTCCTTAGCAAGACATTTTGAAACATACAGATTTGGTTCTAATGTTTTCAAAATATTTTAAACTACAATATTTTAGTATTTCTTACATTAACCCCCAATATTATCCATATAGGAATTTAATCCTTAGTTTCACTACACTTTCTCTCCAGGCACGGGTGAGACCCCCTCTCTTGGTACCCTGGACTCTTACCTGAGTCGCCTGAGTGGTACTCTGGAGAGCAATCCTCATGAGCACCGTGCCTTGCTGGCTCAGCTTCACGATGTCCTTTCTCACCTTGACAGGTAACACACCTGTGAGAAGATCTAATACCTTGAGTTGTACTGAGTTATGTCAGGGGACATACATGACCTACAGTCTTGTGCATTACCATTCATATACAGTGGGGCAAAAATAATT
This sequence comes from Oncorhynchus mykiss, assembly GCF_057628025.1. NCBI lineage: Eukaryota > Metazoa > Chordata > Actinopteri > Salmoniformes > Salmonidae > Oncorhynchus > Oncorhynchus mykiss. The sequence continues at coordinate 18,827,669 of NC_143025.1, forward strand.
TAGTCAGCCACCAATTGTGCAAGTTCTCCCACTTAAAAAGATGAGAGAGGCCTGTAATTTTCATCATAGGTACACTTCAACTATGACAGACAAAATGAGGGGGAAAAATCCAGAAAATCACATTATAGGATTTTTTTTAATTAATTTATTTTCAAATTATGGTGGAAAATAAGTATTTGGTCACCTACAAACAAGCAAGATTTCTGGCTCGCACAGACCTGTAACTTCTTCTTTAAGAGGCTCCTCTGTCCTCCACTCGTTACCTGTGTTAATGGCACCTGTTTGAACTTGTTATCAGTATAAAAGACACCTGTCCACAATCTCAAACAGTCACACACTCCAAACTCCACTATGGCCAAGACCAAAGAGCTGTCAAAGGACACCAGAAACAAAATTGTAGACCTGCACCAGGCTGGGAAGACTGAATCTGCAATAGGTAAGCAGCTTGGTGTGAAGAAATCAACTGTGGGAGCAATTAATAGGAAATGGAAGACATACAAGACCACTGATAATCCCCCTCGATCTGGGGCTCCACGCAAGATCTCACCCCGTGGGGTCAAAATGATCACAAGAACAGTGAGCAAAAATCCCAGAACCACACGGGGGGACATAGTGAATGACCTGCAGAGAGCTGGGACCAAAGTAACAAAGCCTACCATCAGTAACACACTACGCCGCCAGGGACTCAAATCCTGCAGTGCCAGACGTGTCCCCCTACATGTCCAGGCCCATCTGAAGTTTGCTAGAGAGCATTTGGATGATCCAGAAGAAGATTGGGAAAATGTCATATGGTCAGATGAAACCAAAATATAACTTTTTGGTAAAACCTCAACACGTTGTGTTTGGAGGATAAAGAATGCTGAGTTGCATCCAAAGAACACCATATCTACTGTGAAGCATGGGGGTGGAAGCATCGTGCTTTGGGGCTATTTTTCTGCAAAGGGACCAGGACAACTGATCCGTGTAAAGGAAAGAATGAATGGGGCCATGTATCGTGAGATTTTGAATGAAAACCTCCTTCCATCAGCAAGGACATTGAAGATGAAACATAGCTGGGTCTTTCAGCATGACAATGATCCCAAACACACCGCCCGGGCAACGAAGGAGTGGCTTCGTAAGAAGCATTTCAAGGTCCTGGTGTGGCCTAGCCAGTCTCCAGATCTCAAACACATAAAATCTTTGGAGGGAGTTGAAAGTCCGTGTTGCCCAGCAACAGCCCCAAAACATCACTGCTCTAGAGGAGATCTGCATGGAGGAATGGGCCAAAATACCAGCAACAGTGTGTGAAAACCTTGTGAAGACTTACAGAAAACGTTTGACCTCTGTCATTGCCAACAAAGGGTATATAAGAAAGTATTGAGAAACTTTTGTTATTGACCAAATACTTATTTTCCACCATCATTTGCAAATAAATTCATTAAAAATCCTACAATGTGATTTTCTGGATATTTTTTTTCTTCTCATTTTGTCTGTCATCGTTGAAGTGTACCTATGATGAAAATTACAGGCCCCTCATCTTTTTAAGTGGGAGGACTTGCACAATTGGTGGCTGACTAAATATTTTTTTGCCGCACTGTATAATGTTGTGTCAAATTTAAACACTTGCTAGATCTGCATGCATACAGTACAACAACTTACCTTGTTGTTATGGATGGTCACACTGTTCTAACAGTCTCCTCCCTCACCTTATTTTCAGTGAGAAACTATGAGACGACCTCCACACCCATTCCCACTTGAGGTGGATCCCAGATGGTGCAACGACAGGTCCAATCAGTGCCCATCGCAGTGTAGTCAAGGGATAGGTGGGATGTCTATCTGATGTAACAGATAAAACACAACGTTCAGTCCATATACCATTACTCTGTGGTACATCTGCATGTGTGTACAGTCTGGTACAGTTTTGGTGGCGAATATAAGCCTTTGAGGCTTGGTGTGAACAGTCATTATGTCAACTGCCTTAACTGGTTCCATTTGTAGTTAATTTGGTTTGTTAAATGGAAGTAACATTTGACATGCCTTTTATGGCATTTGGAGTGAATTAAGAGTTTTTCAGGTGAAGCTACTTGGAAATGAGGAGGTTGCGGAAGTGTACTGGTGTCCAATGAGAGGCAAAATGAACTGGAAAAGATTATAGCATTGTTTTCAGAATATGTTTTTGTATTGTAATTGATATTAGTTTTGTGGTGGGTAGTTTTGGATTAAGGGATTTTTTTTTGTCATGGTTTATTTGCGTTAATTCAAATTGGATGTTTGTCTTCTTTGTAATTGTTTTATCAATTTGCAATAAAAGTAAATGTGTGTAATTTTCCAGATGTCATTAAGGATGAGTGTGACGCACATAGAGCCTATAGTGACGCATGGAGGATGTTGTCTGAAATGGCCTGATGACTCAATAGCCGCCGATAGCACCTGTTGGCCCCACTTTACAATGGACAGAAATTATTTTGGACAGACTTATCTGATCTTAGTTGCTAGATCCCCACCAGAGGGTGGTATAGCTCCATTTAGAAACGTCAGTTAGCTTGATTGGGTTGTACACAGTTTCTTTAAATTTGAGTTAATTTCATAATTTTCCATTCATGAATTGACTTTTCAATCCACTCTCAGTATTGACAGGTTTAATTTGTTTAGATCTTCTTGATTCCCTGTAGGCCTTTCCCAATGTGTTTTTACTATAGAAAACACTTAATTAAAGCAGCAATCGGTAGTATAAACGATAACAAAGTGTTGTCCCCGTTTCGTTTAAAATCTGGGGGCTGGAGAAATGTAACCACTCAAATTCATAGACAGAGCTATGGATGTTTTAAGGAAAAATAGAGTGTTTCTTTACAGACATTGGCGTAAAACAAGTTTATATTTTGGGTTCTGATGAGGTGAGACAGTTGAACTAAACTCGTGAGGCATTTATAAATTATATTCTTCAAGAATAAATGGGTGCAAATCATACATTTTTAAGTGAAAAAATGTACAGTGAATATAGCAACAGCTGATTGCCCTTTTCCTAGGACAAAACAAATTCCAGTTTTCTCCTCAAAGTATGCCCGGTAATATATGTTTCTAAAAGCTTGGATTGGAACAAGGAGAGGCAGAGTAATTCTAGGCGCAGAATATAATTATGTCAGGGTAAATATGGCATGTAAGATATTCAATAGCTTACTTCTCTACTTTAATGTATTCCTTCTTTTTTACACCAAGTACGCACTAGGGTAAATATACTTGGTTGTAGTCATCCTTGGTAGTGGACTTGAAGAGTCTTTATAATCCTATTTTAGGTCCAGTTAACTGAGATTAGAAGATGTTGTAGTCTACATTTGAGATTTTCAGCGGTGCCACGTAACGTGGTAGAGTGTTCCGACTGCCAAACAGCATTGGTCCATCCCATCCTCACTACCCTGACGTCACTCTTGGGAACTGTCCTTACAGTGGTGGTGCTGAACAAGATGGCTGTGAGTCGGGGAGCGGAGAGCTGAGGAGGATGAAATATACCCCCCCTCCTCCCCCCAAATTGATCCTGACTCAGTGGGTGAGAGGGAAAGGTCAGATTTTTTTTATTTATTTTTTTATTGTCACATAGCAGTGACACGCATTAGCTTAGTTGTGAAGCGGAGCTGATCACGTCCACCTATTTAAACAGGCTATAGAGACAGCAATCTACTCCGGTTTGAAGCCGGTGGACATCTGGGAGCGATCATAGCCAGAGCTAAGAGATGTCATTGCTGTGTGTTGGAGGTAAGCGATAAAAACAAACATATTTCAAGCTTGCCGTAGCCTACTGGCTGTCGAGAGAAATGCTCTTGTTAAGTCGGGTAACCAGCTGCTTCGCGGGCTGTTTTCTTCAATGAATGTCGTTGCAGCTGATTCTGCTATAAAATGTATAAATTGTGGTTTCATAAATTAAGCACGTTTTACTAAATGTGATTTAAGTTTGCTGTTAACTGAATAAACTGACAGTAGGTTTGTATTTTGTGGCCAACATTTTATGGTTGTTTAATTGGTCTAATTCTTCTTTTAATTATATGAGTGTCTTCTAGTGATAAAGAAGCGTAATAGGCTACCAATGTCATCCTAAACACTTTGATTGTCATAAGCCTATTCACCGTACCATAATTATGATTTGAACAGAATTCGAAAACCTCATATTAGGCCTGTGGTATCAAAATGTCTGATTTGTAGTAGATTGTCCTCTTTACCATATCCCCTCACTAGATTTTTGATTAAGGTTAATTGTCTTAGTAGTACAGCAACATTAAAACGAGTGCTTCCCGCTGTGCAGTTTTTGCATGCTATCTTGAACATGTACGCTTTCTATGATTACATACAACTTTTATAGTTACAGTAACCTCAATGTGGCCATGGATGAGTTACCCATTTTAATGTTTAATAAAAACGCTTACATTAGTTTGTAAAATAGCCTAAAGTTAAGGCTATTTACTGTATTACAAAAGTAATATCGAACTGTGTTAGGTTGACAACGCAACCAAATATCAGCATTTAAATGAGATGTATCTAATGCTTGGGTAGTTTCATCTGAACCACTGGCGTAATAATATTCTTTAACTTTTGGTTTAGTTGGAGACGTGAATCCAACATAGAATTTGTTAACTTGTTGAGAAGTTCATACTTTTGCAATACAGTAAATAGTGTGATGTTGAATTGTGTTTGGTTGTCAACGCAACCAAATATCAACATTGGAATGAGATGTATATTTTGTACCACTGACTTAGTCTGACATTAATTCCAGTTTTTCTGAACCAAACATATCTAAGTTAAAGAATAGGACTAAATCCTATCAAATCAAACTTTAAATGCACTTTAATAAAGTTTGATCTGATTTACTATTCTTTAACTTTGGTTAATTGTTGGTTGAAATAGGGATGTGAATCCAATATATTCATTATTAACTTGAATATTACATTTGACATCAACCAAAGCTTGAAACCCTGGGCCTATATATATTGTCTATTTTTTGTTGAACCCTGGGTTGAATTGAAACAGTAGCTGTTGATGACTTCGCAAATGCTATAATATTATAGGCCTAAATATTATCATTGATGATATATGACTTAGAGAGAGAGTATGGTTACATTTAATTTGCTCTGCTAAACCTTCCCTTTGGAATGACTTTGATAGCAACAGTGAATATATATTTAGTAATGAGATCTCTCAATAATCATTCTCACGATAGCTCATTGGCAGTAGTCAGACAAATATCAAAGCTAAATATGGCTGGGCTTGATTAAAACCCTGGATGGGCAGCCTGGTCTCAGACTAGACGTAACATAGTAAATGTAATTTGAGACACTAAAATTAGTATGATAAGTTTTGTTTGGTATGGTTACATAAGACAGAGGGTTACTTAAGGCAATAACAAAAGGAGGGTGGTTGGTCGGGGTGGATGGGTAGGCGAATCTCATCATCAGAATTTCAGCTAATTAAAAACTTTTCAACTACTTACTCCTTTTTAGCTACTTTGCAACTACTTAGTATGTTAGCTAACCATTCCCCTAACCCTTACCTTAACCATTTTAGCTAACCCTAAACCTAACCTTAACCCTTTAACCTAACTCCTAACCCTAACAAGGGTTGTCTGTGTTGAAAATTGCTTACCATGATGACATAACTCTGTTGTTGAATTTTGCCCTCAAAACAACAGTTGATGACTTTTTGCAAATCCATGTATTTTCCACAGATTCCACATCACAATACGTTGACAAATTACATTGAAATCATGCCGATTCAACCAGTTTGTGCCCAGTGGACTGTGTCGCTTTTGGTCATCTAATGATGATTGCATTCCTTATGACAGCCTTCCTCTTGAGAAATCATGAGTTTCCAAGGAAATCTGCTGAATGCAGCCTTTCAGTGCCGTGACCACAGTAGATTGCCTCTAGCACTAGCCTACTATGTTGAATCAGTGTTGTTGACCATATACCCCTTCTAAAATGATTTGATTGTTTGTGTGAAATACATTTCTCAGCAGATGATAAAAGTGTGTCCAAGAGATTTTACCCTGGGCCATGGGGTATTGGCGTGAATCCCTAAGCAATTTCCTCTCCCAGTTACTCTCCAAACAAAACACCCAAAAGCAAATGTTTTGTAAGTTTAAAACAGCAAAACCAACGGGGAAAAAACTGGTTGAATCAACATTGTTTCCACCTAATTTCAACAAAGCAATTCAGAGTGCTGATATTGAATCAATGTGCAAAACTGATTGGATTTGCAAATAGTGATCAAGGTAAGGGAATTTAGCCTTTTTCTTCACCCAACTTTTAACTTAAATTCAATGTCATGGTGAAATATTTTGTTGATTTCACGTTGAATTCATGTTAGTTGACAATTCAACCAAATTTCAACCAAAACTAGCTGTTTAACTGACATCAGAGCACCTTTGGAATAGTCTTGTAACGCTGAGAGTCTGGAAGCAAGTTCAGGGAGGGAGTATTTTATTAAAATAAACAGAACATAATACAGAACATAATACAAAACAAGACACACTAACAGCACACAGACATGAAACAATGACGCCTGGGGAAGGAACCAAAGGGAGTAACATATATAGGGCAATCAAGGAGGTGAGGGTAATCAAGGAGGTGATGGAGTCCAGGTGATTGTCATTATGCGCTGATGTGTGGACCGATGGTGACAGGTGTGCGCCATAACGAGCAGCCTGGTGACAAGTCTGTTTTTGGGTCAGGTTGTTTGAATATCAGCAGTTTTGTGAATCCTTTTGACCCTTTTTGCTCCCTCTGTAACTTGTCTATTTTAATTTGCTAGTAGCCTGCCTGTTATAGATTAGGGCAGTTCTATGTTATTGTCACATATCAAGGTACTATATGTAGAGGTAGAGCGACATGCCACCCTCAGCAACCCAAACCGCCCACTCCAAAGTGTTTGTGACAGGATATGTTCTTGGCACGGTAGTTGTATAAACAAGCTGATTGCACAGATGTCAGGATTGAGACAGATCCCCAGATGTACCCTCAATATCCTCAAGCTTTGTTGGCATAGCAACCCTCTATTCCCTGGCATTTGGGTGCTTTCCCATTAGCATTGAGTGTACAGCTATGTTAGTGGTTATTTTTGGTTAACATCCAGTTGCCACGGTGAGCTTGAGAGACTTCACATGGACATTTCTAGGTCTTTAACACATGTAGATATGGCAGCGACAACAACCCAGGAGAGAGGAAGCGTCTCCACGGTTACCATTTCTTGTAAATGTATGATTATAACTCGGCCTATACAGTGCTTTAAGAACATATTCACACCCCTGACTTTTTCTAAATTGTGTTGTCCTACAGACTGAATTTAAAATGGATGACACTCAGATTTCGTTTCTCACTGGCCTACACACAATACCCCATAATGTCAGTGGAATTAGTATTATTTTATTAATGTTTTTTACAAATTAATTAAAGAAATAAAAGCTGAAATGTCTTGAGTCAATAAGTATTACATCCCTTTGTTATGGCAAGCCTAAATGTGCTTAAGAAGTCACATAACTTCCATGGACTCTGTATGCAATAATAGTGCTGTAAAATATTTTTGAACGACTACCTCATCTCTGCATGCACCTCACACATACAATTATCTGTAAGGGGCCTCAGTTGAGCAGTGCATTTCAAAAACAGATTCAACCACAAAGATCAGGGAGGTTTTCAAAGAAAGGCACCTATTGGTAAAAATAAAAATTTGACTTTGAATATCCCTTTGAGCATGGTGAAGTTATTCATTACACTTTGGATGGTGTATCAATAGACCCAGTCACGACAAAGGTACAGGCGTCCTTCCTAACTCAGTTGCCGTAGAGGAAGGACACTGCTCAGGGATTTCACCATGAGCCCAATGGTGACTTTAAAACAGTTACAGAGTTTAATGGATATGATAGGAGAAAACTGAGGATGGATGAAAAACATTGTAGTAACTCCACAATACTAACCGAATTGACAGAGCGAAAGAAGGGAGCCTGTACAGAATACAAATATTCCAAAACATGTATCCTGTTTGCAACAAGGCACTAAAGTAATACTGCAAAATACTTGGCAAAGACCTAAATACAAAGTGTTATGTTTGGGACAAATCCAATTCAACACATTACTGAGTACCACTTTCCATTTTTTCAAGCATAGTTGTGACTGCATCATGTTATGTGTATGCTTGAATTGTTTAGTACTGGGTAGTTATTCAGGAAAAAAATGAATGGAATGGAGCTAACCACTGGCAAAATCCTAGAGGAACACCTGGTTCAGTCTGCTTTGCACCAGACACTGGGAGATGAATTCACCTTCCAGCAGGACAATAACCTAAAACACAACACCAAATCTACACTCAAGTTGCTTACCAAGAAGTCAGTGAATGTTCCTGAGTGGCTGAGTTACACTTTGACTTACAGTTGAAGTCGGAAGTTTACATACACCTTAGCCAAATACATTTAAACTCAGTAAAAATTCCCTGTGTTAGGTCAGTTAGGATCACCACTTTATTTTAAGAATGTGAAATGTCAGAATAATAGTAGAGATAATTATTTATTTCAGCTTTTATTTCTTTCATCACATTCCCAGTGGGTCAGAAGTGTACATACACTCAATTAGAATTTGGTAGCATTGCCTTTAACTTGTTTAACTTGGGTCAAACGTTTCAGGTAGACTTCCACAAGCTTCCCACAATAAGTTGGATTAATTTTGGCCCATTCCTTCTGACAGAGCTGGTGTAACTGAGTCAGGTTTGTAGGCCTCCTTGCACGCACATGCATTTTCAGTTCTGCCCACACATTTTCTATAAGATTGAGGTCAGGGCTTTGTGATGGCCACTCCAATACCTTGACTTTGTTGTCCTTAAGCCATTTTGCCACAACTTTGGAAGAATGCTTGGGGTCATTGTCCATTTGGAAGACCCATTTGCGATCAAGCTTTAACTTCCTGACTGATGTCTCGAGATGTTGCTTCAATATATCCACACAATTTTCGTCCTTCATGAAGTCATCTATTTTGTGAAGTGCACCAGTCCCTCCTGCAGCAAAGCACCTCCACAACATGATGCTACCACCCCCGTACTTCACGGTTGGGATGGTGTTCTACAGCTTGCAAGCCTCCTCCTTTATCCTCCAAACATAACGATGGTCATTATGGTCAAACAGTTTTATTTTTGTTTCATCAGACCAGAGGACATTTCTCCAAAAAGTATGATCTTTGTCCCCATGTGCAGTTGCAAACCTTGCTGAGCGGCCTTTCAGGTTATGTCGACATAGGACTTGTTTTACTGTGGATATAGATACTTTTGTACCCGTTTCCTCCAGCATCTTCACAACTGACTTCTACGTGATCCCATGATGTTTATACTTGCGTACTATTGTTTATACAGATGAACGTGGTACCTTCAGGCATTTGCAAATTGCTCCCAAGGATGAACCAGACTTGTGGAGATTTCCAAAATATTTTCTGAAGTCTTGGCTGATTTCTTTTGATGTTCTCATGATGTCAAGCAAAGAGGCACTGAGTTTGAAGGTAGGCCTTGAAATACACCCACAGGTACACCTTCAATTGCCTCAAATTATGTCAATTAGCCTATCAGAAGATTCTAAAGCCATGACATCATTTTCTGGAATTTTCCAAGCAGTTTAAGAGCACAGTCAACTTAGTGTATGTAATATTCTGACCCACTTGAATTGTGATACAGTGAATTATAAGATAAATAATCTGTCTGTAAACAATTGTTGGAAAAATGACGTGTCATGCACAAAGCAGATGTCCCTTCAATTAGATAGAATAAGATGATATGGTGGGATTAATACATTATGTTGTCTCATTCCTGCCTTTCAGATCATTTTTATTTTCTAGCTCCTTCTTCTGTTTCTTCACAACTGAGAATTCCTCTGACATTATAGAATTCCTGCAGGTTACAGGTTTGAATTATATTGCTGTTGCTTGCTCTTGGTACAAATACAACTGCTCTGAAGTATGAGGTGCTTGTAAGCTTTTGATTGGAAAATCTCAGGCAATGAAACCTTGGCGCTCCTCTGTTGGCCGAGAGTGGCATTATTTGCTGCGAAGAGAATCTGTAATTGCTGTTGTAAGGAAGAGGACACATTTCGGAGGGTTTGTACAAAATGTTGGCTTAGTTTTTTTTTTGTAAACCCTCCTGCCGTCACAGCCAAGATGCTTTAGCATTGTGCCTGTGAGCTGTGTGAGTTCCCCTCTCCTACCCCTCTCCCCTCCCCACCACCACCCCCAACCTCCAATCCGCTACAATTCTTTTTAGTGGTGGAGGTGTTGCGTGGCTCTGCTCTGCTCCTCCCTCGCTTGGCTGCACAGAGAGATTAATGGAGCACAAGAAAAATATATACACACACCACATGGCAGGAGGAGAGAGTGGGAGTGAGAGAGATAGATAGAGAAAGGAGGGCGAGAGAAAGGGGAAATACAGGCAGTGAATCAAGGCTAATGATGGGGAAGGCACTGCGTTGGAGGGTGGGTGGGACATGGTTGGCTGAGGCAGAGGTGTTGAGGAATAGACAGCTGAACAGGCTGGCAGAATGACTGAGTAGAATCCTGGGGGGATAACAATGGAGCTCAACGTCTCTTTTGTTGTTTGTATTTTGCAGTGTTCCATGGAATTACACCAAAGGGGATTAAGTAGGCTTTTAGATTGAGTAATGATATCATGAAAGACTTAGCTCTGAAGTTGGTTAAGTGCATTCTCTAACTCAGGCAACTAACTCAGAGCGAATGGTCTGGGGTCCGCAACATAATTATAATTTGTACACTGCAAATTGTCCACAACTAAGCCTAAAAAGAGATTGTATTTGAAAATAACACTAATTTCATACCTTCAATACATTGACACACAATCACATCTTTTGTGTGTGGGGGGGAATACAGATGTCCTAAAAAGTTTGTAAAACGGCGCTGCCTGTTAACGACCCCTGGTCTAACTCCTCCTCCCCTGCACACTAGCAGGTTAGATTGATAGATTAAACAAACATCATCATCAGCTTCTGTTGGGATGAGATATTTTAAGTACATCAACTATTGTCATGGTGCTTTTTTAAAACCTTTATTTAACTAGGCAAGTCAGTTAAGAACAAATTCTTATTTTCAATGACGGCCTAGGAACAGTGGGTTAACTGCCTTGTTCAGGGGCAGAACTACAGATTTTTACCTTGTCAGCTCGGGGATTCAATCGTGCAACCTTTCGGTTACAACTAAAATCTTAATTGGCTTCATAATTATGATATGGATTATTCATACAGGTGAGAGGGCTCCAGTTGAACCCATAATTATAGAAAATGGGTTAGTAGATATTCAGCACTCTCCGCGCCTGCGCTGCTTGCGGGCATCAGTGTCACGCTCCACTGTGCCCTCAGATAAAATCCTTTGAGGTTCATTTAGCCAACTCGGGGATTCCAAATGGACCACTTTCCTTCTTTTCCTTTTCTTAACTGCAGCTTTTGGAGATGAAGTGAAAGGAGGCGAGCAGTGGGGATTAGATGGAAACCTTTGAATATTAATGCCCTGAACATGGGGGTGCATGGCATCGGCAGGGCAGGCGGGTGGGCGCGGGATGAATTAATAATGAATGAGCCAGTTGACGTCAGAGTGCGTGATTTAAAAAAGTCCTGGTTGCCTAAAGTGAGCCCATAAGAGATGATAGTGGTAACTTTACCTTAACACAGGGTTTCCTTTTTATTTCACCTTTATTTAACCAGGTAGGCTAGTTGAGAACAAGTTATCATTTACAACTGCGACCTGGCCAAGATAAAGCGATAGAATGACAAACCAAATAAATATGTATAGCAGCCTAGAGGTAGGTAAATTATGGTCTTCTGTCTGGCAGTGGCAAGAATGATGATGAACTGATAAGCTGCATGTGTGCACTGCGAAGACTCGTCGGAGGCTTGATCACTTTGGCAAATCAGAATGTTGAAAAGAAATTCTCTGTGCGTCTGCCTTGATGTTCATAAAACTCCCCGAACCCACTCTTGCAAAGTGGAACCCAGAACGATATGTGACCACTTGGTTACGGTGACACTGTTCTGCCGAGGACAGCCAAACTAGAGTGTCCTCCTAAAAGCCCAAGGAGACTGACCCTCTCTGGAAGTTGCTGTAGCCCTGGTTGGGATATTTAGCCTACATTGGCTATTGGTTGAGACGCCAGGCTTGTTCTAACTTGGTATGTCAGGGTAGGAAATTGGAAATGTGAAATAGGCCAAGTTGGAGGTAATAATGCATTTAGGTTATAGTTTATTGAGATGCACGAATACACCACACCAAAACTTGATTTTATGGCTGTTTTAATACTTCCTTCAATTCTTTGCAGTAATTAGGTTCACTACTTTGTCAGTTGATTTGGTAGCATGTTTAAGCTACGCTAATAAATTATATGAATTAATAGTTCACCTCTCTGTTTTCTTTTATTCTGTAATGGGGTATATTGTAGCCATGTGTTCAAGCTAATCAAATAAAAGTTTATTTACAATACAGAGTGTAAGCTACAGCAATAAAGCTGTCCTCACAAACAGTGCAATGATACTAAGATATATGTATTTGTATTTACATTAGGCTATAGCCTACAAATAGCTAGCTGTACCACACAGTCGTATGTCTATTAGGCTATAGGCCCACCTCAAATTATTATTGTTTGTTCCTGAACTGACCGAACGGCAGAGCTATCCTTAAGCTGTCCTTCAGCACCACACATTTGTTCAACGTCATTGCATGATCCTGGCGCTGTCCTTTCAGCACCCCGAATGACTCTCCAATCGCTTAAAATTACATCTCATCAAGATCTGTTGCCTACGCTTAATAGGCCTACTCATCACTTATTATTATTATTATTATTATTACAAATAGAAGATTATCACTTCTCACAATGGTTCTAGTTTAGTAAAGTTAGATCAAAGGTGAATCAATGTCTCGCCAGATCACATAAAGATTCATTAGTATTTTAAATAATATAACCAAATATAATAGCATAGCATAGCATAGTAGGCCTATAACGTTACTGTTACACCAAAAACACCTCCTTAATTCTAACAAGATTTTAAGATGGTTAGCTAAAGCAGAATAGTCCATATCTGGGCATAGGCAGACGTTGCAATTGGAGGATGCGTGTTATGTTTATTCTATAATGATAGGCTATTCTCTAGGCTACAAACTTTGATGACGTCATTTAAAAAACAGTTTTGCCCTCAATCACATAAAAAAAAAAGAACACTACCCCACTGGTGCACGCACGCACCTCTCTGAACCACTCTCTCCTGAGCATAATGCTGAGAGCCTTCCACATCTGTTGACTAATGCAGGCTTTGATATTGAGATCCAGGCATTCTGCCATCAGAGGGAGTGCATTCCACTTCTCCTCCTATGAAATGCCAGGGTCTTGTCAATCACTCACAAACCCCACATGTGCTGATTTGCATATGCTGATTATATGCATATTGCATATTGGGCTCCCGAGTGGCACAGCGGTCTAAGGCACTGCATCTCAGTGCTAGAGGCGTCACTACAGACCCTAGTTCGATTCCAGGCTGTATTACAACCGGCCGTGATTGGGAGTCCCATAGGACGGCGCACAGTTGGCCCAGCGTCGTCCAGATTAGGGCTTGGCCAGGGTAGGCCGTCATTGTAAATCAGAAGTTGTTCTTAACTGACTTGCCTAGTTAAAAATTAAAAATACATTAAAAAATTATAAATACAAATCTAAATCACAAAGTGATGCTGTCTTATGCAGAAAAGCTTTTCAGTCCAGAGAGATGTGGGTTATTAATAGGTTTGTTTTTAGAAACCTGAATTTCTAGATTGATTGACCCATTGATCACATTACAGTATGGCTCATTCTTTGTTTCTCTCGGTCTGTTTTGCAGTGAAGAAAGCCAAACTCGATGGGGCCCAAGGTGAGTCAAGACATGTTTGTCCATGTTTGACTTAGTATTAAAAGTCTTAGAAACACTGGTTTGTTTTACAATAAGACTGATATTCCTTGATGTTCCACAGAGAAATTTAACACCTACGTGACGCTGAAAGTGCAGAACGTCAAGAGCACCACCATCACTGTGCGTGGTGCCCAGCCATGCTGGGAGCAGGACTTCATGTTGTGAGTCTTCTTCTTCCTTTTCTCCTTCTTTCTTCTCATTTTCCTCCTCATCTTCCTTGGCTCTCCCCCTCTTTGTCTTTAGTCCTCATCTTACCTCTCTCTCTCTCTCTCTCTCTCTCGCTCTCTCTCTCTCTCTCTCTCCCTCCCTCCCTCCCTGACCCAGTTGGCTCTATACGCTTCCTTCCTGCTAGAATTCACATATTTCTTCCTTGTATGAAATAATACTGGTCTCCTCCACTCTGCCCTATTGACCTCACCTTTTCCCTACAGCTCTCTGTGTCTCAGTGACTCACATCCACCACAGGATGAATCATATTGTCTCTCCGTTCTATTGGATTATAGCTGGTTGCTCTCATGGCATATACAGTGCCTTCAGAAAGTATTCACACCCCTTGACTTACAAAGTGGGATTAAAATGGATTTAATTGTCATTGTCATCAATCTACCCAAAATACTCTGTAATGTCAAGAAAAATTCTAACATTTGTAAAAAATAAAAAAAAAGTAAAAATGAAACACTAATATATCTTGATTAGATAAGTATTCGACCACCTGAGTCAATGCTAGTTAAGGATCATATCACATCTACCTTACCTGACACCCTAGACCCACTTCAATCTGCTCACCGCCCCAATAGATCCACAGACGATGCAATCGCCATTGCACTGCACACTGCCCTATCCCACCTGGACAAGAGGAATAGCTATGTAAGAAAAATGTAAATTTACTATAGCTGAGACTTCAACACCATAGTACCCTCCGAGCTCAATGCCAAGCTTGGGGCCCTGGGTCTGAACCCCGCCCTGTACAACTGGGTCCTGGACTTCCTGATGGTGTGTACTCAGCCCCTTCCTGTATTCCCTGTTCACCCATGACTAGGTGGCCACACATGCCTCCAACTCAATCATCAGGTTTGCTGTCGACACAACCATAGTAGGCCTGCTTACCAACAAGGACGAGACAGCCTACAGGGAGGAGGTGAGGGCCCTGGTGAAGTGGTGCCAGGAAAGTAACCTCTCCCTCAACGTCAACAAAATTAAGGAGTTGATCGTGGACTTCAGGAAAAAGCAGAGGGAGCCCGCTTCTATCCATATTGACAGGACCGCAGTGGAGAAGGTGGAAAGCTTCAAGTTCCTCAGCGTACACATGACTTTTCGGCATACACATCACTGACGATCTAAAATGGTCCACCCACACAGACAGTGTGGTGAAGAAGGCGCAAGAGCCATTCTTCAACCTCAGGAGGCTGAAGAAATTAGGCTTGGCCCCTAAGACCCTCACAAACTTTTACAGATGCACAATTGAGAGCATCCTGTTGGGCTGTATCACCGCCTGGTATGGCAACTCCACCGCCCGCAACCGCAGGGCTCTCCAGAGGGTGGAGTGGTCTGTCCAACGCATCACCGCAGGCACACTGCCTGCCCTCCAGGACACCTACAGCACCCAATGTCACAGGAAGACCAAAAAGACATCAGCCACACGAGCCACGGGTTGTTCACCTCACTATCATCCAGAAGGCGAGGTCAGTACAAATGCATCAAAGCCGGGACCGAGAGACTAAAAAACAGCTTCTATCTCAAGGCCATCAAACTGTTAAATAGCCATTCCTGGCCGGCTACCACCCAGTTTATTTAACCCTGCGTCTTAGAGGCTGCTGCCCTGTAGTATATACATAGACATGGAATCACTGGTCACTTTAAATAATATTTACACACTGTTTACTTATTTGTATATCATACTCATTTGTAAATCATATGTATATACTGTGTTCTATTCTACTATATTTTTTTGTCAATGCCACTCCAACATGGCTCGTCCTAATATTTATATATTTCTTAATTCCATTATTTTACTTTTAGATTTGCATGTATTGTTCTGAATTGTTAGATATTACTGCACTGTTGGAGATAGGAACACAAGCATTTCGCTACACCCTCAATAACATCTGCTAAATGTGTGTATGTGACCAATACAATTTGATTTGAGTATTTCTGGGTAAGTCTCTAATAGGTTTGTGTAGCACATGGGGATGTGTGAAACCTACTCCTCAGCCTGAAGTGCTCCAGCGAATAGCTAGCTTTTTGCGCGGCGCCAACTGTTAAGACACCTCAGGAGGGCGGTAATGTGTGCTAGCAAGGCAGAGATGTACTCGCTAAGCAACCAGTGCAACGTCCTTTACATTTGCACACCTTTATTGTACAATATTTGCACATTATTATTTTTACATTTCTTCAAGCTCTGTCAAGTTGGTTGTTGATCATTGCTAGACAAACATTTTAAAGCTCCTTTGTTTTGTTGATGTTGAAGGAGAGGTTATTTTCCTGGCACCACTCCATAGTCAAGCATAACCACCATGCTTGAAAATATGTGTTGTGTTGGATTTGCCCCAAACATAATGCTTTGTATTTGCTGTATCTTCTTGTCTAAGAAATACTAAAGGAAATAACTGTTCTTTAAAACATAAATCCTTCTTTATTCGAGTTAACTCGGAGCTGTACATTTGTAGTGCATTGAGCTGGGATCTCCTGTTCTCCCACTGCTGTAAGTGGGCTGTGTGTCCCCTAAGTGGTCACGTGGCATCCGATTCAATCTGCAACAGTATTCACAACATAAAGTTAATTTCTTTTCCAATTTCTTTGCAGTTTTACTTTAATGCCATTATTGCAAACATGATGCATGTTCTGTACAGGATTCCTTCTGTTCACTCTTGTTTAGTAACTACAATGTTGATCCATCCTCAGTTTTCTCCTATCACAGCCATAAAACTCTGTAACTGTTTCAATGTCACCATTGACCTCATGGTGAAATCCCTGAGCGATTTCCTTCCTCTCTGGCAACTGAGTTAGGAAGGATGCCTGAATCTCAAAGAAATAGTGAATGAAGCTAATTGTGTCCTCTATTGCTCTTTCTACCACGATATACGTTTGCTCTTATTCCAGAATGCACACCAGATATACTCTGGCATTATGTGGCTGAGCGATGAAGAGAAACTAAAATGTTTTTTTGTCCATTGTGCATTTCCGTTTGCATAATATTTAGATAAAGCCTGGAATAAAAGAAAAAGGGATACCTATAATTAAATTATACAAATATTTAGCTTAGATTGTGTATAGGCTTGTTTCCCACACTAATCTTCTATTTGTGCCAGACTGGGTTCAAATGCCTTCTGTTTCATTTTTATGTATTTATTTATCTGTATATGTTATTTATTTATGTATGTATTAATGTATGTATGTACAGTGGGGAGAACAAGTATTTGATACACTGCCGATTTTGCAGGTTTTCCTACTTACAAAGCATGTAGAGGTCTGTAATTTTTATCATAGGTACACTTCAACTGTGAGAGATGGAATCTAAAACAAAAATCCAGAAAATCACATTGTATGATTTTTAAGTAATTAATTAGCATTTTATTGCATCTGATGCGAAGGATATACTGCTTTCCCGGGAACAGGCCAAAATCACTGTCATTAGCGTGAAGAAAAGGTGGCAGAGGTCGGGCTGCCTTCTGAGAATTCGTAGGCGAGCGAGTAAACTCCCACTGCCATCTGTTCTATTGTCCAACGTTCTATTGGCCAACGTAAAATCGATGACCTACGATCGAGAATATCCTACCAACGGGACATTAAAAACTCTAATATCTTATGTTTCACCAAGTCGTGGCTGAATGACGACATGGATAATATAGAGTTGGTGGGATTTTCCATGCCCCGGCAGAACAGAGAAGCTACGTCTGGTAAAACGAGGGGTGGGGTTGTATGTCAATTTGTCAATAACAGCTGTTGTGCGTTGTCTAATATTAAAGAAGTCTCGAGGTATTGCTCGAAGTCTCGAGATATTGCTTATGATAATGATCTATATTATTCGTAGCCGTCTATTTACCACCACAAACTGATGCTGGCACTAAGACTGCACTCAACCAACTCTATAAGGACATAAGAAAACAAGAAAATGCTCATCCAGAAGCGGCGCTCCTAGTGGCCGGGGACTTTAATCGGTTTGACCTAATTTCTACCAGCATGTCACATGTGCAACCAGAGGAGAAAAAACTCTAGACCACCTTTACTCCATACGCAGAGACGCATACAAAGCTCTCCCCTGCCCTCCATTTGGAAAATCTGCCCATAATTCTATCTTGCTGATTCCTGCTTACAAGCAAAAACTAAAGCAGGAAGTACCAGTGACTCGCTCAATATGGAAGAGGTCAAATGCTATAGGACTGTTTTGCTAGCACAGACTGGAATATGTTCTGGGATTCATCCAATGGCATTGAGGAGTATACCACATTAGTGATGCTTCATCAATAAGTGCATCGACGACATCGTCCCCACAGTGACCATACGTACATATCCCAACCAGAAGCCATGGATTACAGGCAATATCCGCATCGAGCTAAAGGCTAGAGCTTCCACTTTCAAGGTGTGGGACATTAATCTGGACACTTATAAGAAATCCCGCTATGCCCTCAGACGAACCATCAAACAAGCAAAGAGTCAATACAGGATTAAGATTGAATCCTACTACACTGGCTCTGGCACTCATCAGATGTGGCAGGGCTTGAAAACTATTGCGGATTACAAAGGGAAACCCAGACGCGAGTTAAATGCCTTTTATGCTCGCTTCGAGGCAAGCAACACTGAAGCATGCACGAGAGCACCAGATGTTCTGGACGACTGTGGGATAACGCTCTCGGTAGCCGATGTGAGGTGTGGTTTCCGTCTAGCCACTCTACCATAAAGGCCTGATTGGTGGAGTGCTGCAGAGATGGTTGTCCTTCTGAAAGGTATTCCCATCTCCACAGAGGAACTCTAGAGCTCTTCCAGAGTTACCATCGGGTTCTTGGTCACCTCCCTGACCAAGGCCCTTCTCCCCCAATTGCTCAGTTTGGCCGTGCGACAAGCTCTAGGAAGAGTCTTGGTGGTTCCAAACTTCTTCCATTTAAGAATTATGGAGGCCATTGTGTTCTTGATGACCTTAAATGCTGCAGAAATGTTTTAGGTACCCTTCCCCAGATCTGTGCCTCGACACAATCGTGTCTCGGAGCTATGTGGACAAATGCTTTGACTTCATGGCTTGGTTTTTGCTCTGACATATAGACAGGGGTGTGCCTTTCCAAATCATGTCCAATCAATTGAGTTTACCACAGGTGGACTCCATTGAAGTTCTAGAAACATGTGATCAGTGGAAAAAGGATGCACCTGAGCTAAATTTCGAGTCTCATAGTCTGAATACTTATGTAAATAAGGTATTTCTCTAATTTTTGGGGGGAGAGAGAAACAAAAATGAAAAAACTGTTTTCGCATTGTCATTATGGGGTATTGTGTGTACATTGCTGAGGATTTTTTTTGTTAATCCATTTTAGAATAAGGCTGTAACGTAACAAAATATGGAAAAAGTCAAGGGGTCTGAATACTTTCCGAAGGCACTGTATGTATGTGTATATGTATGTATATGTATGTATGTGTATATATGTGTATTTTTTACTGCTCTATGGATATAATTATTGTTTGTATAACCTTATTTATTATTATGTATTGATTTTGATGTATTTTTTTATTTCATTTTTTATGCGATGCACACTGGCGATTTGACACAAAAATAAAATGTCATTCATTCATATATTCATTTCATTTCATTAATTAATTAATTCATTCATTCATTCATGTAGTGACTGGGTGTGTTGATACACCATCTAAAGTGTAATTAATAACTTCACCATGCTCAAAAGGATATTCAATGTCTGCTTTTTTCCCTCCCATCTATAAATAGGCCCCCTTCTTTACGAAGCATTGGAAAACCTCCCTGGTCTTTGTGGATGAATCTGTGTTTGAAATTCACTGCTTGACTGAGGGACCTTACAGATAGTTGGATGTGTGGTAAAGAGACGAGATAGTCATTCAAAAAGTATTTTAAACACTGTTATTGCACACAGAGTGAGTCTATGGAAGTTATAATGTGACTTGTTAAGCACATTTTTACTCCTGAACTTATTTAGGCTTGACATAACAAAGGGGTTGAATACTTATTGACTCAAGACATTTCAGCTTTTAATTTTTAATAAATGTGTAAACATTCCTAAAAACTTTATTCCACTTTGACATTATGGGGTATTGTGTGTAGGCTAGTGACACAAAATCTCATCTTAATCAATTTTAAGTTCAGGCTGTAACATCACAAAATATGGAAAAAGTCAAGGGGTGTGAATACTTTCTGGGCGCTGTAAAATTAATTTATTTGTGAGATCGGTTATATCGGTGGGTTATATTGTTTCATTTCCTCATCTCATCACGTCTCTTGTTGTCTCATACTCGTTCTCTATCTCTCTCTCTGCCCTGCCATCCTCTCTCATACCTCCTTTCCCTCTCTCAATCCCTCTGTTATGCTTCCTCATTTCTCTCTCTCTCTCTCTCTCTCTCTAGTGAGATCAACAGGCTGGATCTGGGGCTGACAGTGGAGGTGTGGAACAAAGGGTTAATCTGGGACACCATGGTGGGCACCTTGTGGATCCCCTTGGAAAACATCCGCCAGTCTGATGAGGTACGGTATGCCCCCCCTGGCGCCCCCCTCTCCTCCCCCACCACACCTCACCCTCCTGGGTGTACAAGGTGTTTTACAAGCAGCACATCTGAGGCTCAGACACAAGTACATCACAACACTAGACTGATACTGTTTGTTGTCACAGCATTTCAAAGTGTTTAAGGTGGAACACAATTCATATCAGGGATGAAAGGAGTTTAAGGCAGGGCTCCAGACTGTGACCATTTATTCACATTTTGCTACCCTATAACTCGTTTTTTCCCCTCATACCCCATACTGCCAAAGCAAAAACAGGTTTATTTCAATTTTAGCACATAGATTAAAATTGAAAACGGAAATATTAAATCAAATTGTATTGGTCACATGGTTAGCAGATGTTATTGCGAGTGTAGCAAAATGCTTGTTCTTCTAGTTCAGCCAGTGCAGCAATATCTAACAAGTAATATCTAACAATTCCACAACAAATACCTAATACACACAAATCTAAGTAAAGGGATGGAATAAGTACATATAATATGTACATATAAATATATGGATGAGCAATGACCGAGCGACCTAGGCAAGATGCAATAGATGGTATAAAATACAGTATATACATATCGGATGAGTAATGCAAGATATGTAAACATCATTATAGTGGCATTAATAAAGTGACTAGTGATCCATTTGTTAGAGTGGACAATGATTTCAAGTCTGTATGTAGGCAGCAGCCTCTCTGTGTCATTGATGGCTGTTTAACAGTCTGATAGCCTTGAGATAGAAGCAATTTTTCAGTCCCTGCTTTGATGCACCTCTACTGACCTCGCCTTCTGGATGATAGCGGGGGGAGCCTTCCTGTGACATCGGGTGCTGTAGGTGTCCTGGAGGGCAGGTAGTTTGCCCCCGGTGATGTATTGTGCAGACCGCACCACTCTCCTGGAGAGCCCTGCGGTTGAGGGAGGCGCAGTTGCCGTACCAGGCGGTGATACAGCCCGACAGGATGCTCTCAATTGTGCATCTGTAAAAGTTTGTGAGGGTTTTAGAGCAGTAAAAATAATTGTTTTGTCATACCTGTGGTATACAGCCTGATATACCATGGCTGTCAGCCATGCACGTAAAGGTGAAGGCAAATTCATCCCTATTGTCATGACGTTGCCCTCTTTGGGTACAGCGAGCACCATCCCCCGCTCTCTGCTTCTACAACCAGACTGCTGTGGTCAGAGTGAGGTTGTAAATTCCTAGGGAAGTCCTTGCCACATGGCCACACAGTATAGATATAAAGTTTCATAGAGAACAAAGGAATTTCTTCCACCTCACAGAACTTGAGGTCCGAACAACGTTTACGTTCCGGAGAAGGTATAAAAGATCGGTGAAGAATCCAGCTACGAACTGGTCCGTTTGTTACAACTTGGGGAAGCTCATGGGAGACGGTGTGGCCACATTACCATAACGCTGTTTATATAATAGCCTCAGATATGAGGTTTACATCTAATTGTTGTATAAGATGAATGAGTGAGTATGATACTGTTTGTAAAATTGTGTAATGTGATTTTGGACTGTTTAATGATGGAAACTCCAATTACCTTTTGAGTTGAACTAAATCAGAGGACCGCCCATGAGCCCAGTTAGGGTCAGGCATCCTGGGACAGCCCCTTTTCTGCAATTCCGAATTAAACACAACTTTGAGATATTCTCAACCAGACCATGTTTCTCTCAATCACGGGAGGACAAAGGTTGCAGACCATTGCTGAATCTTTTAACCATACCACGTGGTTAAACTCTTAGACTATCGATACCGACAGAATAAGAACAAGTCTTTGATATGAATTACTAGTCTGCAGCTAGGAATTCGGTATCATTGAACGCGAAGAACGACAACCGCCAAAACATCTATTCTACAACAACATGAATGAATGTCACTCTGAACTATCCACTATAACTACGACAGAGAGAGAGAGACGGACAATTCTACAAAAGAAACAAACTTTTCAACAGCGATCAAGACGACACACTGAGCGTAAATATATATATATTGATTGCAATTGTTCCCGAATGAGTGAGCGTTCATGTGCAAAGGATTAGCATTTCAATTGTTATAATTATCAACTCTGTAGTGACTTCTTAGTCGACCCCCACTTCCCTTTTGTCTAACAAGCCGCCGTGCCGGTTTAGCCCACTAGGGCACATTCTCCTATCATTTCTTGTAACCATATTTACTTTGTTGTTTTGTTTATGCATTTCTGTGAATTACTTAGTTAGTAATAAATAAAGGATTTAAGACAATTGATGTATGGATGACTCACAGTGAAGACTGGGTTCATGCAGATAACCAACAATTTCTGACGTTTGGAATGAGACCAAAGTGAGGTAAAATAAATAATTCATTAATCAGAAGACTATTGATCAGATATGAAAATATCTGAAAGGTTATATTGGGAAATTCTAACTTTGTAATCTGAATATTTTCCTTGGTGCCCCGACTAATTACAGAGAATCTTTGATAAAAACTAAGTCTTCAATTTAATGATAGTAAAGACACGACACTATTGAAAAAAAATGATGGAGACCTATTATGACAGTAAATTAAAAGCCTAATTGTCAACCCAGAATTCATGGCAACCACTGGATTAGGTTGTATATCAAAATAGTTTGAATCATGCATTCCTGCGTATACATGTTAGATTTAACAACTTATTTATTGAATATCTTCTCAGTGGTCTATTACTCTTCTTAATAAAGCATTGTGAATTAATTTATAATTACTTTATAAGATGATGGTTCAAGTGTATTCTATTGTGTGATGCTGCGGGGTGCCACCAATCATGGGCTGGTGCCACCAACTGAAAAAGTTAGTGGCACCAGTGCCACCAGGGGACAATGTTGTAACAGGATGTATCTCCCCCGCTTCCAAAATACTTTAGCTAGGGCTATTTTTAGCATCATCCTAGCCCCGTACAGTAACAGTACGTGTGTGTGTGTGTGTGTGTGTGTGTGTGTGTGTGTGTGTGTGTGTGTGTGTGTGTGTGTGTGTGTGTGTGTGTGTGTGTGTGTGTGTGTGTGTGTGTGTGTGTGTGTGTGTGTGTGTGTGTGTGTGTGTTTTAGGAGGGGCCGGGGCAGTGGCTGACCTTAGACTCCCAGGTCATCATGGCTGAGAATGAGATCACAGGCACCAAAGACCCCACCTTCCACCGCGTGCTGCTGGACAGCCGATTTGAACTGCCATTAGGTCAGATGACTCATGTCAAATGACTCACTCATGTCAAATGTGCTCTCTATTGTGCCTTGAAAGTGAACTATAACCCTATCTCCTTGTTATTACCTACAGTATATCTACATCATTATATCTGAATATACTCACGGACAATGGAAGCCTATGAGTGTCAAAGTATATTGCAATCATTTGGAACCGAGCATTGTGTGTGCATCTGTGCGTGTGTGTGCGTGCATGTGTGTGTGTGTGTGTATGTATGTGCGTGCCCGCGTATGTCTGTGCATATACAGTTGTCTGTGTGTGTGTCCTAAGTGCCTGACCAGTAAATGGGTCTTTCTGCTTCAGACATTCCAGAGGATGAGGCTCAATACTGGGCCAAGAAACTGGAGCAGCTCAACTCCATGAGGGACCAGGTCGTAAGGCACACTTCCTCCTCCCCTCTCTTTGTGCTTACATCTTACCCGCTACAAGGCAGGGCTATCAGTAATTCCAAAAGTCCTAACTTACTCGATGCATTAAATATGATGTAGACCTTGTGTGTGTGTGTGTGTGTGTGTGTGTGTGTGTGTGTGTGTGTGTGTGTGTGTGTGTGTGTGTGTGTGTGTGTGTGTGTGTGTGTGTGTGTGTGTGTGTGTGTGTGTGTGTGTGTGTGTGTGTGTGTGTGTTACAGTATACATACCAGGAAGAGGAGAGACCACTTCAAGCACCATCAACACAATGCTGTGAGTAGTAGACACTTGATACTACCTGTATCGTCTTCAGTCTCCTTCTCCCCTCTTTCATACAGCATCCTCCTCCCTTTCATCCTTCCTTCTTCTTTTAACTTTCTTCATGGCCCTCTTCTTCCTCCTTCTCACTCTTCCTCTTTGCTATCCTCCCCTTCATCCTCCTTCTTCTCATATTCACTTTATTCCTCCTCTTCCTTTTTCTCCACCCCTTCCTCTTCTTCCTCATCCTCCTCTTTCTCCACCCCTTCCTCTTCTTCCTCATCCTCCTCTTCCTCCTCCACTTCACTTCACTTTATTCCTCCCTCTCCCCCTCTTCTTCACTCTCCACCTCCTGATTTGAGGGGAAGCAGCGAATCAAATCAAAAATCAAATCATATTTTATTAGTCACATACACATATTTAGCAGATGTTATTGCGGGTGTAGCGACATGCTTGTGTTCCTAGCTCCAACAGCGCAGTAGGATCTAACAATTCACAACAATACACACTAATCTAAAAGTAAAATAATGAAATTAAGAAATGTATAAATATTAGGTCGAGCAATGTCAGAGTGGCATTGACTAGAACACAGTAGAATACAGTATATACATATGGGATGAGTAAAGCAGTATGTAAACATTATTAAAGTGACTAGTGTTTCATTATTAAGTGGCCAGTGATTCCATGTCTATGTATATAGGGCAGCAGCCTCTAAGGTGCAGGGTTGCATAACCTGGTGGAAGCTGGCTAGTGATGGCTAGTTAACAGTCTGATGGCCTTGAGATAGAAGCTGTTTTTCAGTCTCTTGATGCACCTGTACTGACCTCGCCTTCTGGATCGTAGCGCAGTGAACATGCCGTGGCTCGGTTGGTTGATGTCCGTGATGATCTTTTTGGCCTTCCTGTGACATTGGGGGCTGTAGGTGTCCTGAAGAGCAGGTAGTTTGCCCCCGGTGATGTATTGGACAGACCGCACCACCCTCTGGAGAGCCTTACGGTTGCGGGCGGTGCAGTTGCTGTACCAGGCGGTGATACAGCCCAACAGGATGCTCTCAATTGTGCATCTGTAGAAGTTTGTGAGGATTTTAGGGGCGATAATCATTTAGTTCAGTTACCTTTGCTTTCTTGGGTATAGGAACAATTGTGGACATCTTGAAGCAAGTGGGGACAGCAGACTGGGATAGGGAGAGATTGAATATGTCCGTAAACACGCCAGCCAGCTGGTCTGTGCATGCTCTGAGGACGCGGCTAGGGATGCCGTCTGGGCCGGCAGCCATGCGAGGATTAACACGCTTAAATGTCTTACTCACGTCGGCAACGGAGAAGGAGAGCCCACAGCCCTTGGTAGCGGGCCGCGTTGGTGGCACTGTACTATCCTCAAAGCAGGTGAAGAAGGTGTTTAGCTTGTCCGCAGGCAGGCAGGCGTATGGAAGGATTAGGAGAAAAGCTGACATGATGAATCAAGCCAGCAGGCCTGCCTCATCGTCAACTCCACACACAGTGATTTATGGCTGCTGGCTGTGTGATGGATGTGTGCTGACATACTTACACTGCCCTGTCAGACACAGCCCTGTCTGTCTGATGATGACAGCCCAGGTGAGTGGGCGGAGACGTCTGTGGATGAGTCTGGGCTGCGGTGGGTGTTTCAGTCTGTCAGTAGGTGTGTGTGTGCGTGTGTGCCTGCTTGCATGACTGCGTGCGTGGGTGAGAGACGGTTTGTGAGCAACCAGCCATGAAGGTTGGTCAGTGTACGTGTGAGTGCTTGTGCGTGTGCGTGTGCATGCATGCGTGTCTACGTGCTGTGTTTCAGTGAGTGTGTATTGATGGTGGCTGCTTATGGGCTATGAGTCATGGGGCGCTGGGTTGGCAACTCTACTGGTGAGAGTTATGGCTGACTCCCCACTGCGCTCTGCTAATTGCCACACCCTGAACCCTCCTTGGCCCTCCATCCGTCACAAGGTCAGCCATCTTGCCTTCGCTGGCCTGCTCCGTCTCCAGCTCCACTCTGGGTTGTACCCCCCAATCAGAATGGTTCCCGGGGGTTCAGTACCCTCACCCTGACTGGTTTATTTCCTGGTCATATGGTTGTACATTCTTTAACCTGAAGTTCATATCTCAGGCCCAAATCAACATTGTGTTAACTTCTTACTGCCTGTCCCTGTAGGTAACTGGAGTCTGTGGGGAAACCAGCAAAGTGAGTTTTTATAGCTTTTCACACAGTTTAGCACTATAAATGTGATGTATCTGCTTTAGGCCTGTACTGGCAGGTTTTTAAAATTAGTCACCAAGCACTCACTAGCATCCTGGGTAATGAACCTAGCCCCTATAATAATCATAATATTTCAACCATTTCCTGTGTGTGTAGATGAGGACCCAGACAGTGCAATGGACGACAGAGACAGTGACTACCGCAGTGAGACCAGTAACAGCATCCACCCTCCCTTCTACACCATGTCTCAGCCCAACACCTCCATGCACCAGTACCCCATCCTGAGAGACCAGCGCTACTCCTCGCACACCTCCTACAACGGCTCCATCCAAGAGCTGGACTATGACAACCATAGAGCCATCAGGTAACCTAACCTCTCTGATGTCCTGTCCTCCTTATCTGGTTCATTATCTGGTTTACTCGGTCCTCGGGGTCTCAATAAGGGGTTCGTCCCAATAAGCCCAAGTGCCTTCCTTTCCTTGTTTCCTTCATTTTATAATTACATTTGAGTAATGTCTTTACAAGCTGCTATCCTACAGTTGTACTAATCAAAAAACATGCAGGGTAGATGAAATGTATAAGTTGTACATTTCCCCTGTCCAGCTCTTTGAGATCTGTGTGGGTGAAGGAAAGAAGACGAGGAAAGGAAACAACGCTGGACTATTGAGACACACACACAGCATGGATCTCACCTCCTTTTCTTAGTCAAGGGATCCATACTGACTTTGTCTCGTCTGGAGATCAACACTCTGTTCTCACAGAGTAAAGCAGACTGATTGTCAGACCCTTGTTTGATTTCACATTCACACTGATGTTTTATGGTAACCTGTTGTCCCAATGTGACTTCACTGTCTCTGGCCTCACTATATCAGCCTGAAGGAGCAGCCCATTGTATACAGGTCGTCTGTCAAGATCCTTACTGGCACCTTGTCACAATGATCATTGTGTGTGTGTATACACGTGTGTGTGCGTATGTTTGGCTGAAATACAGTCCCCTGTGATCATGAAGAAACTTGTTTTGCCAAAAAATCTAAATAAGTGTGTTTTTTTGTCTGTTGTTCAAAGGCGCAAGTTCACTCAAACTCATACATTGCTAGGTGCAGCCACATTATTGCATAAAGGCTTCTATCAGCAGTGATTCTGTTTTAAGCGATATGAACCTGCAAGGTCCACTATGGCTAAAAACCCATCACTATCTATCATGCCAGCGATCTTTATGCAGTAGGTGTGCTGGGCAGTGTGTGTTTCAGTTTGGTGTGTGTACGTTGCTGTGTGTCTTTGAAAAGCCTTTGGCTGGGCTGTACTGATGCTTCTCCTCTCCTGCGTCTCCTCTCCTGCCCCAACCTGCCAGATGCTATGATACTTTAGACTCAGCCATCAACGGGCACAGCGATCTCGATTCAGCTTCAGGTTCAAGCCGGCACACCAGCCGCCAGTACACTCTAGACAGTAGGCACTCACTCTCCAATAGGTGGGTCTCTGCACCTCCTCTCCACCTCCTCCTCTTCCTCATCTTCCTCCTCACATCTGTCCGACAGAAATGCTGGTTTCTATCGGACAGCAGGCCAATGTGTGTTCTTGT
The DNA here is from genome assembly GCF_057628025.1 of Oncorhynchus mykiss. Taxonomy (NCBI): domain Eukaryota; kingdom Metazoa; phylum Chordata; class Actinopteri; order Salmoniformes; family Salmonidae; genus Oncorhynchus; species Oncorhynchus mykiss. The sequence continues at coordinate 18,855,980 of NC_143025.1, forward strand.
GGGTCTGTGTGTGTGGGTCTGTGTGTGTGGGTATGTATGTATGTATGTATGTATGGATGGATGAGAGAGAGAGAGAGAGAGAGAGCGAGAGAGAGAGAGACAAACAAAGAGAGACAGACAAACAAAGAGAGAGACAGACAAAGAGAGACAGACAAACAAAGAGAGACAGACAAACAAAGAGAGACAGACAAACAAAGAGAGAGACAGACAAACAAAGAGAGAGACAAACAAAGAGAGAGACAAACAAAGAGAGAGACAAACAAAGAGAGAGACAAACAGAGAGAGAGACAAACAGAGAGAGAGACAAACAGAGAGACAAACAGAGAGAGAGACATACAAAGAGAGAGACAAACAAAGAGAGAGACAAACAGAGAGACAAACAGAGAGAGAGACATACAAAGAGAGAGACAAACAAAGAGAGAGACAAACAAAGAGAGAGACATACAAAGAGAGAGACAAACAAAGAGAGAGACAAACAGAGAGACAAACAGAGAGAGAGACATACAAAGAGAGAGACAAACAAAGAGAGAGACAAACAAAGAGAGAGACATACAAAGAGAGAGACAAACAAAGAGAGAGACAAACAAAGAGAGAGACAAACAAAGAGAGAGACAAACAAAGAGAGAGACATAGAAAGAGAGAGACAAACAAAGAGAGAGAGAAACAAAGAGAAGAGACAAACAAAGAGAGAGACATAAAAAGAGAGAGACGAACAAAGAGTTTGCATGTGTGTGCGCTTCTTGATTGAGTAGCAGGTTGGGGGTCAGGATTCTGTCTGTGAGTGTGTATGTGGTTTTGTGCATATTCCGTGTGTGTATGTGTTTGTGCGTGTTGGTGTCCTTTCCTCAGGTGTTCTGTTTTCCTGTCCCCCCGTCTCATGCATTATTGAACCTTCACTGCTCTAATCGATAGTGTGTAAACGGGTGGACTTGTGTGTTGGGGTTTGTGTTGTTCCTGTCTGTTCTCTCTCTCTAACTCATGCCGCGTCTCATTCTCTTTCCCTACTCACTAATAGCCTCATTCATCATAGACGATAAATATATCCCAAAAAGATACTGTTTCTCCACTAATGTCAGCCCAGTGTAGGATTCAAAGCATTCACCAATAATATCTCAAAATACTGAAATAAAGACCCATAACTACACCACCCAACCCACACTCACACTCATGCATCTGAACACATACTAGCCCATCCCTTGGTCTGGGTTGCCTTGGTTGGTTCACTACCTTTTTCCTCTTACTTTAGGTTAACTGTTCTGCCACACTCTGGCTCCTTATCCCAATATGTCACCTTTACATGCCCTCTGGTCCCCACTCTGGCTCCTTATCCCAATATGTCACCTTTACATGCCCTCTGGTCCCCACTCTGGCTCCTTATCCCAATATGTCACCTTTACATGCCCTCTGGTCCCCACTCTGGCTCCTTATCCCAATATGTCACCTTTAACATGCCCTCTGGTCCCCACTCTGGCTCCTTAACCCAATATGTAACCTTTAACATGCCCTCTGGTCCCCACTCTGGCTCCTTATCCCAATATGTCACCATTAACATGCCCTCTGGTCCCCACTCTGGCTCCTTATCCCAATATGTCACCTTAACATGCCCTCTGGTCCCCACTCTGGCTCCTTATCCCAATATGTCACCATTAACATGCCCTCTGGTCCCCACTCTGGCTCCTTATCCCAATATGTCACCTTTACATGCCCTCTGGTCCCCACTCTGGCTCCTTATCCCAATATGTCACCATTAACATGCCCTCTGGTCCCCACTCTGGCTCCTTATCCCAATATGTCACCTTTACATGCCCTCTGGTCCCCACTCTGGCTCCTTATCCCAATATGTCACCTTTACATGCCCTCTGGTCCCCACTCTGGCTCCTTATCCCAATATGTCACCTTTAACATGCCCTCTGGTCTCCACTCTGGCTCCTTATCCCAATATGTCACCTTAACATGCCCTCTGGTCCCCACTCTGGCTCCTTATCCCAATATGTCACCATTAACATGCCCTCTGGTCCCCACTCTGGCTCCTTATCCCAATATGTCACCTTTAACATGCCCTCTGGTCCCCACTCTGGCTCCTTATCCCAATATGTCACCTTTAACATGCCCTCTGGTCCCCACTCTGGCTCCTTATCCCAATATGTCACCTTTAACATGCCCTCTGGTCTCCACTCTGGCTCCTTATCCCAATATGTCACCTTAACATGCCCTCTGGTCCCCACTCTGGCTCCTTATCCCAATATGTCACCATTAACATGCCCTCTGGTCCCCACTCTGGCTCCTTATCCCAATATGTCACCTTAACATGCCCTCTGGTCCCCACTCTGGCTCCTTATCCCAATATGTCACCATTAACATGCCCTCTGGTCCCCACTCTGGCTCCTTATCCCAATATGTCACCTTAACATGCCATCTGGTCCCCACTCTGGCTCCTTATCCCAATATGTCACCTTAACATGCCCTCTGGTCCCCACTCTGGCTCCTTATCCCAATATGTCACCATTAACATGCCCTCTGGTCCCCACTCTGGCTCCTTATCCCAATATGTCACCTTAACATGCCCTCTGGTCCCCACTCTGGCTCCTTATCCCAATATGTCACCTTAACATGCCCTCTGGTCCCCACTCTGGCTCCTTATCCCAATATGTCACCATTAACATACCCTCTGGTCTCCACTCTGGCTCCTTATCCCAATATGTCACCTTAACATGCCCTCTGGTCCCCACTCTGTGTCCTTATCCCAATATGTCACCATTAACATGCCCTCTGGTCCCCACTCTGGCTCTTTATCTCAATATGTCACCTTTAACATGCCCTCTGGTCCCCACTCTGGCTCCTTATCCCAATATGTCACCTTAACATGCCCTCTGGTCCCCACTCTGGCTCCTTATCTCAATATGTCACCTTAACATGCCCTCTGGTCCCCACTCTGGCTCCTTATCTCAATATGTCACCTTTACATGCCCTCTGGTCCCCACTCTGGCTCCTTATCCCAATATGTCACCTTTAACATGCCCTCTGGTCCCCACTCTGGCTCCTTATCTCAATATGTCACCTTTACATGCCCTCTGGTCCCCACTCTGGCTCCTTATCCCAATATGTCACCTTTAACATGCCCTCTGGTCCCCACTCTGGCTCCTTATCCCAATATGTCACCTTAACATGCCCTCTGGTCCCCACTCTGGCTCCTTATCCCAATATGTCACCTTAACATGCCCTCTGGTCCCCACTCTGGCTCCTTATCCCAATATGTCACCTTTACATGCCCTCTGGTCCCCACTCTGGCTCCTTATCCCAATATGTCACCTTTAACATGCCATCTGGTCCCCACTCTGGCTCCTTATCCCAATATGTCACCTTAACATGCCCTCTGGTCCCCACTCTGGCTCCTTATCCCAATATGTCACCTTTACATGCCCTCTGGTCCCCACTCTGGCTCCTTATCCCAATATGTCACCTTTAACATGCCATCTGGTCCCCACTCTGGCTCCTTATCCCAATATGTCACCTTAACATGCCCTCTGGTCCCCACTCTGGCTCCTTATCCCAATATGTCACCTTTAACATGCCCTCTGGTCCCCACTCTGGCTCCTTATCTCAATATGTCACCTTTAACATGCCCTCTGGTCCCCACTCTGGCTCCTTATCCCAATATGTCACCTTAACATGCCCTCTGGTCCCCACTCTGGCTCCTTATCCCAATATGTCACCTTTACATGCCCTCTGGTCCCCACTCTGGCTCCTTATCCCAATATGTCACCTTTAACATGCCATCTGGTCCCCACTCTGGCTCCTTATCCCAATATGTCACCTTAACATGCCCTCTGGTCCCCACTCTGGCTCCTTATCCCAATATGTCAACTTTAACATGCCCTCTGGTCCCCACTCTGGCTCCTTATCCCAATATGTCACCTTAACATGCCCTCTGGTCCCCACTCTGGCTCCTTATCCCAATATGTCACCTTTAACATGCCCTCTGGTCCCCACTCTGGCTCCTTATCCCAATATGTCACCTTAACATGCCCTCTGGTCCCCACTCTGGCTCCTTATCCCAATATGTCACCTTTACATGCCCTCTGGTCCCCACTCTGGCTCCTTATCCCAATATGTCACCTTTAACATGCCATCTGGTCCCCACTCTGGCTCCTTATCCCAATATGTCACCTTAACATGCCCTCTGGTCCCCACTCTGGCTCCTTATCCCAATATGTCAACTTTAACATGCCCTCTGGTCCCCACTCTGGCTCCTTATCCCAATATGTCACCTTAACATGCCCTCTGGTCCCCACTCTGGCTCCTTATCCCAATATGTCACCTTTAACATGCCCTCTGGTCCCCACTCTGGCTCCTTATCCCAATATGTCACCTTAACATGCCCTCTGGTCCCCACTCTGGCTCCTTATCCCAATATGTCACCTTTAACATGCCATCTGGTCCCCACTCTGGCTCCTTATCCCAATATGTCACCTTAACATGCCCTCTGGTCCCCACTCTGGCTCCTTATCCCAATATGTCACCTTTAACATGCCCTCTGGTCCCCACTCTGGCTCCTTATCCCAATATGTCACCTTTAACATGCACTCTATGGGGCCACTTTGGTTCTTTAGTGTTTATAGTGTTTCATCCCCAGTCTGGAGGCATAGGGGAACAATTGTGCCACATTGATGTGAGTTGCAGTGTTGAAGTGTTAGTGTGTTCTGTGTGGCTGTGGCTCCTCTGCGTCCTCTTCGCCTCAGTGGCAGCCTGTTATTACCTCCTCCTCCTATGGTGTGCCACAGTGACAAGCAATGATGGGTGTAACATTTACAGTCTGCTTGTGTGTCTGTGTATCTGACTGTGGTCCATGTGTCTAAAGTCCTACAGGCAGCAGTCACTATGCTTCCTCCGGGGAGCTGAGTCAAGGCAGCTCCCAGCTCAGTGAGGAGTTTGGCCCAGAGGTCGAGGGGAACATGAGGGGCTCTGTGGAGCTCTACGATGAGGACAACGCCTACCACTCCTGTCACTCCTCTGTCAGCTACGGCTGGGATCCCGACGCGCCCGAGGAGGTGTACAGTGACGAGGGGGGCTACATCAAAGATGACGAGGAGGAGGGTGAGCTTTATGAGCCCGAAGATGGAGAGGGGGAGTACGACTATGAGAGAGAGGAGGAGGAGGAGATGGACAGCACGCTAAGCGAGGAGCTGCACTACACCCCCTCCCCTACAAGCATGGTTTCCACGCTGGCCCCCAAGGCCTCCATTGCCAGGCCTCCTCTGGAGAAACAGGCCTCCCTGAGAGAGCAGCAGCCACAACCCCCCACCCTGGTTCCCTCTTCCCTGGCCCCCACCTCTCAAGCCCACTCAATGCTCCCTTTCCAGCCCCCTGTCACCACAGCCTCCACCAAGCCTACCTTCACCCCAATGATCCATCCATCCCTCATCCAGCCCCCTGCTCCAGATACCCAGCCCCCTGCTCCAGATACCCAGCCCCCTGCTCCAGATACCCAGCCTCTGGTGTTTGATGCCCTGGATGACATCCACCTAGACATCCAAGTGGAGGAGCCTCTGACTTTAGAGGAGGAGGTCCCTGTCGTAGAGAGCCTCCCAGCAGAAGTCCCCCCAGAGAAGACCCCGGTCGTCAGGTGAAACCTCCTCTACTGCACTCTTATTTTTATTTATTTTATTTTATTTTACCTTTATTTAACCAGGTAGGCAAGTTGAGAACAAGTTCTCATTTACAATTGCGACCTGGCCAAGATAAAGCAAAGCAGTTCGACAGATACAACAACACAGAGTTACACATGGAGTAAAACAAACATACAGTCAATAATAAAGTATAAACAAGTCTATATACAATGTGAGCAAATGAGGTGAGAAGGGAGGTAAAGGCAAAAAAAGGCCTTGGTGGCAAGGTAAATACAATATAGCAAGTAAAACACTGGAATGGTAGTTTTGCAATGGAAGAATGTGCAAAGTAGAAATAAAAATAATGGGGTGCAAAGGAGCAAAATAAATAAATAAATTAAATACAGTTGGGAAAGAGGTAGTTGATAGGGCTAAATTATATGTGGGCTATGTACAGGTGCAGTAATCTGTGAGCTGCTCTGACAGTTGGTGCTTAAAGCTAGTGAGGGAGATAAGAGTTTCCAGTTTCAGAGATTTTTGTAGTTCGTTCCAGTCATTGGCAGCAGAGAACTGGAAAGAGAGGCGGCCAAAGAAAGAATTGGTTTTGGGGGTGACTAGAGAGATATACCTGCTGGAGCGTGTGCTACAGGTGGGAGATGCTATGGTGACCAGCTTCACCTTTATTTAACCAGGTAGGCAAGTTGAGAACAAGTTCTCATTTACAATTGCGACCTGGTCACAATAAAGCAAAGCAGTTCGACACGAACAACAACACAGAGTTACACATGGAGTAAAACAAACATACAGTCAATAATACAGTAGAAAAAGGAGTCTATATACAATGTGAGCAAATGAGGTGAGATAAGGGAGGTAAAGGCAAAAAAGGCCATGGTGGCAAAGTAAATACAATATAGCAAGTAAAACACAGGAATGGTTGATTTGCAGTGGAAGAATGTGCAAAGTAGAAATAAAAATAATGGGGTGCAAAGGAGCAAAATAAACAAATACAGTAGGGGGAGAGGTAGTTGTTTGGGCTAAATTATAGATGGGCTATGTACAGGTACAGTAATCTGTGAGCTGCTCTGACAGCTGGTGCTTAAAGCTAGTGAGGGGGATAAGTGTTTCCAGTTTCAGAGATTTTTGCAGTTCGTTCCAGTCATTGGCAGCAGAGAACTGGAAGGAGAGGCGGCCAAAGTAAGAATTGGTTTTGGGGGTTACCAGAGAGATATACCTGCTGGAGCGCGTGCTACAGGTGGGTGATGCTATGGTGACCAGCGAGGTGAGATAAGGGGGGACTTTACCTAGCAGGGTCTTGTAGATGACCTGGAGCCAGTGGGTTTGGCGACGACTATGAAGCGAGGGCCAGCCAACGAGAGCGTACAGGTCGCAGTGGTGGGTAGTATATGGGGCTTTGGTGACAAAACAGATGGCACTGTGATAGACTGCATCCAATTTAATGAGTAGGGTATTGGAGGCTATTTTGTAAATGACGTCGCCGAAGTCGAGGATCGGTAGGATAGTCAGTTTTACAAGGGTATGTTTGGCAGCATGAGTGAAGGAGGCTTTGTTGCGAAATAGGAAGCCAATTCTAGATTTAATACTATAACAAGTATTCACTTCCCTACATCTTCTACCTATACACACTACATACTGTATACTGTACACACTACATATACGCTACATATACACACTACATACTGTATACACACTACATATACACACTACATACTGTATACAACCTGCATATACACTAAATACTGTATACAGACAACATATTTACTACTTATACACACAACATATACACTACATATACACAATACATATACACTACATACTATATACACACTACATATACACAATACATTATTCTACAGTTTTATTAGTATCTGTTACTAGCCACTACTGCCTATAAAAAAAAGTTACATTATTTTCTAACATGTAAATATATTGAGCTCTGCTCTTGTAAATTCCTCTGCCAGCTATCAGAGGCCTATCATGGATCCTGGTCCAGACAGGGCTAGGGCCAACTGGCAACGGCTCTGCAGCAAGGTCCGACTACAGCTGCAGCAGGTGAGACAGCCTGTGTGTGTGTGTGTGTGTGAGTGTGTGAGTGAGTGTGTGAGTGAGTGTGTGAGTGTGTGAGTGTGTGTGTGTGTGTGTGTGTGTGTGTGTGTGTGTGTGTGTGTGTGTGTGTGTGTGTGTGTGTGTGTGTATGCTTGTGTGTGTATGTGTGTGCGCGTGCACGTGGATGTGTATGGAAACCATGTGGCTGCTCTCTTTGTTTCTCGCCAGAATGCTGTCACTCCTTCATATGTCCCTGCCCTGAGGTTTCTCTTCTGACATCTTTGCCCTTTCAGCTTTCTTTCATTCACTTCTCAATCCTTTGGTGGTCATGTCACCTTCTCTTACTCTGTAAATTGTAATCCTGTGGTTCTTTTTGCCCGGCTTAATGTTGTTAAGATAATTTGTGTTTGTTTGATTTTGTGCCACTTCCGAAGCGATTTGAATGTTGTCCGTTCTGATTGGCCAGGGCTGGAGCCGACTGCCAGGTGGGTGTGTTTGTGGTTGGTCATGAGTGCTGCAAGTGATGATGACGTGAATGTCAGTGTTGTGTCATGCTCTAAACACACAGAGAGAAAAAGAGCACAGATACAATTACTGGAACTTTAGGGGCTGCAGGGTAGCCTAGTGGTTAGAGCGTTGGACTAGTAACCTGAACAGGCAGTGCACTGTTCCTAGGCCGTCATTGAAAATAAGAATTTGATCTTAACTGACTTGCCTAGTTAAATAAAAAAATAAGGATCTGTCACAAATCCACTTTCAACCATGGCCTTCAAACACAAAGGCCTCCCGACTGACGTCAATGGATGGCGAAACCCCCGATCTTGTCTCTCTCCTGTGTTTTATGGCTGACATTATGGTTTGTTTTTTTCCCCAATGAAACACATCTTTCTTGACTTTATAGTAACAAAGTGGGGTAGACTAGATAACAAACTGACTAGCCGTGTGTCACGACTCCATAGGTGCAGACAGCTAGGGGCAGACAGCTAGGGGTGGACAGACAGCTGGGGGTAGACAGCTGGGGGCAGACAGACAGCTAGGGGCAGACAGACAGCTAGGGGCAGAAAGCTAGGGGCAGACAGACAGTTAGGGGCAGACAGACAGCTAGGGGTGGACAGACAGCAAGGAGCAGACAGACAGCTAGGGGCAGACAGACAGCTAGGGGCAGAAAGCTAGGTGCAGACAGCTAGGGGCAGACAGACATCTAGGGGTGGACAGATAGCTAGGGGCAGAAAGCTAGGTGCAGACAGCTAGGGGCAGACAGACAGCTAGGGGTGGACAGATAGCTAGGGGCGAACAACTAGGGGCAAACAGACAGCTAGGGGCAGACAGACAGCTAGGGGTGGACAGCTAGGGGCAGACAGCTAGGGGCAGACAGACAGCTAGGGGCAGACCGCTAGGTGCAGACAGCTAGGTGCAGACAGACAGCTAGGGGCAGACAGCTAGGTGCAGACAGCTAGGGGCAGACAGACAACTAGGGGCAGGCAGCTAGGTGCAGACAGCTAGGGGCAGACAGACAGCTAGGGGCAGACAGCTAGGTGCAGACAGCTGGGGCAGACAGACAGCTAGGGGCAGACAGACAGCTAGGGGCAGACAGACAGCTAGGTGCAGACCGCTAGGTGCAGACCGCTAGGTGCAGACAGCTAGGGGCAGACAGACAGCTAGGTGCAGACAGCTAGGGGCAGACAGACAGCTAGGGGCAGACAGACAGCTAGGGGCAGACAGACAGCTAGGTGCAGACAGCTAGGTGCAGACAGCTAGGTGCAGACAGACAGCTAGGGGCAGACCGCTAGGTGCAGACAGCTAGAGGCAGACAGACAGCTAGGGGCAGACAGCTAGGTGCAGACAGCTAGGGGCAGACAGACAGCTAGGGGCAGACAGCTAGGTGCAGACAGCTAGGGGCAGACAGACAGCTAGTGGCAGACAGCTAGGTGCAGACAGCTAGGGGCAGACAGACAGCTAGGGGCAGGCAGCTAGTTGCAGACAGCTAGGGGTAGACAGACAGCTAGGGGCAGACAGACAGCTAGGGGCAGACAGCTAGGTGCAGACAGCTGGGGCAAACAGACAGCTAGGTGCAGACAGCTAGGGGCAGACAGCTAGGTGCAGACAGCTAGGGGCAGACAGCTAGGTGCAGACAGCTAGGGGCAGACAGACAGCTAGGGGCAGACAGCTAGGGGCAGACAGACAGCTAGGGGCAGGCAGCTAGTTGCAGACAGCTAGGGGTAGACAGACAGCTAGGGGCAGACAGACAGCTAGGGGCAGACAGAAAGCTAGGGGCAGACAGCTAGGTGCAGACAGCTGGGGCAAACAGACAGCTAGGTGCAGACAGCTAGGTGCAGACAGCTAGGTGCAGACAGCTAGGGGCAGACAGCTAGGGGCAGACAGACAGCTAGGGGCAGACAGCTAGGTGCAGACAGCTAGGGGCAGACAGCTGGGGGCAGACAGACAGCTAGGGGCAGACAGACAGCTAGGGGCAGACAGCTAGGTGCATACAGCTAGGGGCAGACAGACAGCTAGGGGCAGACAGACAGCTAGGGGCAGACAGCTAGGTGCAGACCCCTAGCTGTCTGCACCTAGCTGTCTGTCTGCACCTAGCTCTCTGTCTGCCCCTAGCTGTCTGTCTGCGCCTAGCTGTCTGTCTGCCCCTAGCTGTCTGCACCTAGCGGTCTGCCCCTAGCTGTCTGTCTGCCCCTAGCTGTCTGCTCCTAGCTGTCCACCCCTAGCTATCTGTCCACACCTAGCTGTCTGTCTGCCCCTAGCTGTCTGGGACAGACAGACAGCTAGGTGCAGACTGCTAGGGGCAGACAAACAGCTAGGTGCAGACAGCTAGGGGTAGACAAACAGCTAGGGGTGGACAGATAGCTAGGGGCGAACAGCTAGGGGCAGACAGCTACAAACAGACAGCTAGTGGTGTGATGTAGTACACCTAATAAAACAATTTCCAGGGGTACTATGTGCCAATCATTCCTCCACCTGTCTCCCCCCTCTCTCCACAGGCTCGGGGGGAGTCCGTTGGGATTTGCTCCCTGTTGCTATCAGCAGGGTAAGTGCCTGTCACTATCACACCAATGTACATGATAATAGCTGTATAATGATGGCCTAATGATGGCGCCGACGGATTATTGCGCCAATGGAGATGGCAGCATTGCGACTAGCTCTTAAGCAACTCTGCAGTGTTTTGATTGTTTTGGTCACGTGGACTGGGATATGTTCAGAGTAGCTTCAGAAAATAATATCGACACAAGTACTGATACGGTGAAAGAGTTTATCAGGAAGTGCATAGGAGATGTTGTACCCACTGTGACTATTAAAACCTACCCCAAACAGAAACCATGGATAGAGGTGAGCATTCGCGCAAAACTGAAAGTGCGAACAACCGCATTTAACCAGGGCAAGAAGACTGGGAATATGGAGGAATACAAACAGTGAAGTTATTCCCTCCGCAAAGCAATCAAGCAGCATAAACATCGATATAGGGGCAAGGTTAACTTCTACAGATGCACAATTGAGAGCATCCTGTCAGGCTGTATCACCGCCTGGTACGGAAACTGCACCGCACACAACCGCAAAGCTTTCCAGATGGTGGTGCGGTCTGCCCAACGCATTACTGGGGTCAAACTTCCCGCCCTCCTGGACACCTACAGCACCCAATGCCATAGGAAGGCCAAAAAGATCATCATGGACAACAACCACCCGAGCCACTGCCTGTTCACCCCACTATCATCCAGAAGGCGAGGTCAATACAGGTGCATCAAAGCTGGGACCGAGAGACTGAAAAACAGCTTCTATCTCAAGGCCATCAGACTGTTAAACTAGCACATCACTAGCACATCAGAGGTGGCTGCCTATAGATATAGATTAGGAATCCCTGGCCACTTTAAGGAAATTAAACACTAGCCACTTTAATAATGTCTCCGTACCTTGCATTACTCATCTCATATGTGTAAACTGTACTCTATACTATGCTACCGTATCTTAGTCCAATGCCGCTCTGACATATCTGTACAGTTGAAGTTGGAAGTTTACATACACCTAGCCAAATACATTTATACTCAGTTTTCAAAATTCCTGACATTTAAACCTAGTAAAAATTCCCTGTCCTAGTAAAATATTCCTCCCTCATGATGCCATCTATTTGTGAAGTGCACCAGTCCCTCCTGCAGCAAAGCCCCCCCACAACATGATGCTGCCACCCCCGTGCTTCGCGGTTGGAATGGTGTTCTTCGGCTTGCAAGCATCCCCCTTTTTCCTCCAAACATAACGATAGTCATTATGGCCAAACAGTTCTATTTTTGTTTCATCAGACTAGAGGACATTTCTCCAAAAAGTATGATCTTTGTCCCCATGTGCAGTTGCAAACTGTAGTCTGGCTTTTTTATGGCGGTTTTGGAGCAGTGGCTTCTTCCATGCTGGGCAGCCTTTCAGGTTATGTCGACATAGGACTTGTTTTACTGTGGATATAGATACTTTTGTACCTGTTTCCTCCAGCATCATCTCAAGGTCCTTTGCTGTTGTTCTGGGATTGATTTGCACTTTTCACACCAAAGTACATTCATCTCTAGGAGACAGAACGCGTCTCCTTCCTGAGAGGTATGATGGCTGCGTGGTCCAATGGTGTTAATACTTGCATACTATTGTTTATACAGATGAACATGGTACCTTCAGGCGTTTGGAAATTGCTCCCAAAGATGAACCAGACTTGTGGAGGTCTACAATATTTTTCTGAGGCCTTGGCTGATGTCTTTTAATTATCACCATGATGTCAAGCAAAGTGGCACTGAGTTTAAATGTAGGCCTTGAAATACATCCACAGGTTCACCTCCAATTAACTCAAATGATGTCAATTAGCCTATCAGAAGCTTCTAAAGCCATGACATAATTTTCTGTAATTTCCAAGCTGTGTAAAGGCACAGTCAACTTATTGTATGTAAACTACTGACCCACTGGAATTGAGATACATTGATTTAGGTGAAATAATCTGTCTGTAAACAATTGTTGAGAAAATGACTTGTGTCATGCACAAAGTAGATGTCCTAACCGACTTGCCAAACTATAGATTGTTAACAAGATATTTGTGGAGTGGTTGAAAAATGAGTTAATGACTCCAACCTAAGATGTATGTAAACTTCCAACTTCAACTGTATATATATTCTTAATCCATTCCTTACTTAGATTTACGTGTATTTTGGGTGAATGTTGGGAAGCTGTTAGATATAAATGCACTGTCAGAGCTAGAAGCACAAGCATTTCTCTACACCCGCAATAACATCTGCTAGACACGTGTATATGATAAAATGTGATTTGATTTGTTTTGATAATAGTTGTGTTAGTTGTATTATTTGTATCGTTGTATTCTACATTTGTGTGACTGCCCTTGTCTATCAGTGTTTTGTTACTTGTCATGTTGTGTGTGTTTTCGTGGACCCCAGGAAGAATAGCTGCTGCTTCTGCAAAAGCTAATAGGGATCAGAATAAACAAATAAACCAATATTAATCAAAGCAAATTGTATTTGTCACATGCTCCAAATACATGAATACGTGAAAACCTTAAAATGCAATTCAAGAAAGAGTTAAGAAAATATTTACTAAATACACTCAAGTAAAAAGAAAGTAACACAATAAAATAACAATAATGAGGCTATATACAGGGGTTACCAGTACTGAGTCAATGTGTGAGGGTACAGGTTAGTCGATGTAATTGAGGTAATATGTACATGTACTGCAGGTAGGGGTAAAGTGACTATGTATAGATAGCAGAGAGAACAGTCTATGACTAGGGTGGCTGGAGTCTTCCTCTGACACCGCCTGGTATAGAGGTCCAGTGATGTACTGGGGCACACACATTACCCTCTGTAGCGCTTTGCGGTCGGATGCCAAGCAGTTGCCATACCAGGCGTCGATGGCGCAGCTGTAGAACTTTTTGAAGATCTGACGACCCATTCGAAATCTTTTCAGTCTCTTGAGGGGGAATAGGCATTGTTGTGCCCTCTTCACGACTGTGTAGGTGTGGGTGGACCATGATCATTCCTTAGGGATGTGGATACCTAGGAATTTGAAGCTCTCGACCTGCTCCACTACAGCCCCATCGATGTGAATGGGGGCGTGCTCTGCCCTCGTTTTCCTGTAGTCCACGATCATCTCCTTTGTCTTGATCACGTTAAGGGAGAGGTTGTTGTCCTGGCACCATACTGCCAGTTGTCTGACCTCCTCCCTATAGGCTGTCTCATTGTTGTCAGTGATCAGGCCTACCACCGTTGTGTTGTCTGCAAACTTAATGATGGTGTTGGAGTCATGTTTGGCCATGCAGTCATGGGTGAACAGAGAGTAAAGGAGGGGACTAAGCTCGCACCCCTGATGGGCCCCCGTGTTGAGGATCAGCATATTAGATGTTTTGTAGCCTACCCTTACCACCTAGGAGTCGCCCGTCAGGAAGTCCAGGATCCATTTGCAGAGAGAGGTGTTTAGTCCCATGGTCCTTAGCTTAGTGAGCTACAAAGCTTCAAAACATGGAATAATACAGAACTGCATGACATTTTGAGCAAACAGTTAAAGTTAAGTTGGTCCCAGATCTGTTAGGGAAAGAGGGATACCTAGTCAGTTGTACAACTGAATGCATTCAACTGAAATGTGTCTTCCGCATTTAATCCAACCCCTCTGAGTCAGAGAGGTGCGGGGGGCTGGCATAATTGATATGGGTTAACTGCCTTGTTCAAGGACAGGACAACAGGTTTTTACCTTATCAGCTCAGGGATTCAATCCAGCAACCTTTCGGTTATTGGCACAACACTCTAACCACTAGGATACCTGCGTTGCCTATGGTCATTGTCATACAAACATGGCTATACAGCCGAAACGGATCTGGGACCAAGTTAGAGGATCTATTTCTCTAATTTCCAGTGTGTCTATGTGTGACTCACCACCTGGATTCGGTCATATGTATCAACATTTAAATTATGTTTTTTACTTTGGATAAAAGTAGAGACATGGAGCTACATAATGGTATATCATACACTGCATTTGAGGAAACAATGGGACAGTAATTCTGCTTTGAAAGTTGATCAACTTGTAAACTCACTTTTGAGAAAACCGTCTTTCAATGTTTTGGTACAACTATTGGAGAGCCCTTCTTTGTCTACACCCATTCAACGTTGTTCACACCCTCTTAGGCCTTAGCTGCACACATCTCTTTAAGGCTTGATCTGTATATTCTGTACTAACTTGCCAGCTACTTCCAGACATTTAAGAGAGAGAGAACAGCTCACTGAACATTACTCACCCTAGCAGAGCTGGTTAGGCTGTTATAGTATGTTTTCCAGCACGTTGGTGACTGCAACTGTGCTGTCAGATTGTCCATTTGCACACTGGACGCTCTGGCCAATAAGTAGGGTTGTTCCGAAAGCTCTGACCGCAGTCAAGCACCCAAGCTAACTGACTAAGATTGGCTAGCTACTTCCAGACATAATGAGAGAACACCCCACTCTGACCATGTTACTCCCCCTAGCAGAGCTGGTTAGGCAGTTTTCATGTTACACAGAGCAGTGGTGACTAACAGTGCTGCTGGCAACAATTGAATTATGCTTTGTTGCTGACATTTACTGACACTGGACCTATTCAACGGGTGTTGATCATTCAAAAATTTATCAGTTATTCTGCGCTCTGGCACACTAAGATGAGAGTTTTTTGTTGTGAAATGTAGCTAGATAGCTAGCTAGGTAAACAATGAATCCCAACGCATGACGTAACGTTAGTTAGCGAGCCAGCCAGCTTACGTTAGCTAGCTAGCTAATAGTACACTAACTTGAAATGAAAATACTGAAAAGACCAGCTCCAATAGACAGTCGCGTGCTATATGGCAGACCAATCCAAACGCATCTCTCGGCATGTCCAGTCCATTCATTATCTCAGCCAATCATGGCTAGCGGGAAGGTTGCTCACTTTTTCTGTGGCTAAACCAACTAGGCTCGTAATTTAACAATTTAATTTGTATTTACAGATGGCATACAAGCTTGATATTAAGGTACATGAAAGTTCACATGTTCGAGACTAGTTGAGATGGAGTTTTTGCCAAAAATGCATTTTGATTAAAAAAAAAACATTTTTTAAAGTTCAAACAGCTCTCCTGTGAAGTTGTGACTTGCAACATGCGTCTAGTTTCCTGAATCGGGTCACGTATGTCAGTGGTGGTGGTGAATGTTGTGGTGATGAGGATGTTGTGGTGATGAGGATGTTGTGGTAATGAGGATTTTGTGGGGATGAGGACGGTATGGTGATGAGGATGTTGTGATAACAAGAGTGCTGTGTTTGTGTGGTTTCTCCCCATGCAGGGTGGGTGGTGCGCTATATAGCATCGACAGCATGCCGGACCTCCGCAAGAGGAAAGCCATGCCTCTGGTCAGGGACCTGGTCAGTGTAAGTTCTGACCATATACTAAATATATTTCACTCTATATTCTCTCTCTCTCTCTCTCTCTCTCTCTCTCTCTCTCTCTCTCTCTTATCAATTTAAATTCAAGGGGCTTTATTGGCATTGGAAACATATGTTTACATTGCCAAAGCAAATTAAATAGATAACAATAGTGAAATGCACAATCAAAAATGAACAGTAAACATTACTCACAAAAGGGCCAATAATTAAACATAAATATAGATGATATTTACAATGGTGTTTGATCTTCACTGGTTGCCCTTTTCTTGTGGCAACGGCTCACAAATCTTGCTGCTGTGATGGCACATTGTGGTATTTCACCCAATAGATATGGGAGTTTATCAAAATTGTATTTGTTTTCAAATTCTTTGTGGGTCTGTGTAATCTTTCCAATGTGTCAAGTAATTATCTTTTGTTTTCTCATGATTTGTTTGGGTCTAAATGTGTTGCTGTCCTGGAGCTCTGAGAGGTCGGTTTGTGTTTGTGAACAGAGCCCCAGCACCAGCTTGCTTAGGGGTCTCTTCTCCAGGTTCCTTTCTCTGTAGGTGATGGCTTTGTTATGGAAGGTTTGGGAATCGCTTTCTTTTAGGTGGTTGTAGAATTTAATGGCTCTTTTCTGGATTTTGATAATTAGCGGGTATTGGCCTAATTCTGCTCTGCATGCATTATTTGGTGTTTTACATTGAACACTGAGGATCATTTTGCAGAATTCTGCATGCAGAGTCTCAATTTGGTGTTTGTCCCATTTTGTGAGTTCTTGGATGGTGAGCGGACCCCAGACCTCACAACCATAAAGGGCAATGGGTTCTATAACTGATTCAAGTATTTTTAGCCAGATCCTAATTGGTATGTTGAATTGTATGTTCATTTTGATGGCATAGAAGGCCCTTCCTGCCTTGTCTCTCGTTCACAGCTTTATGGAAGTTACCTGTGGCGCTGATGTTTAGGCCGAGGTATGTATCGTTTTTTGTGTGCTCTAGGTCAACGTTGTCTAGATGGAATATGTATTTGTGGTCCTGGCAACTGGACATTTTTTGGAACACCATTATTTGTGTCTTACTGAGATTTACTGTCAGGGACCAGGTCAGACAGAATTTGTGCAGAAGATCTAGGTGCTGCTGTAGGCCCTCCTTGGTTGGGAACAGATGCACCAGATCATCAGCAAACAGTTGATATTTGACTTCAGATTCTAGTAGGATGAGGCTGGGTGCTGTAAACTGTTCTAGTGCACTCGCCAATTTGTTGATTTTTATGTTGAAGAGGGTGGGGCTTAAGCTGCATCCCTGTCTCACCCCCCGACCCTGTGGATAGAACTGTGTGTTTTTTTGCACATTTTTAAGGCACACGTGTTGTTTGTGTGCTTAGATTTTAAAATGTTGTATGTTTTTCCGCCAACACCACTTTCCATCAATTTGTATAGACCCTCAATCCAAATTGAGTCAAAAATATTTTTTAAATCAACGAAGCATGAGAAGACTTTGTTTTGGTTTGTTTGTTTGTCAATTAGAATCTGCGGGGTGAATATGTGGCATGACATACAGTAATTTGGTAAAAATCCAATTTAACATTTGCTCAGTACATTGTTTTTGCTGAGGAAATGTACGAGTCTGCTGTTATTTTCCATAAGATGCTGTTCATGCACATCCCCCGGTATATCTCTGTCCATTGTCTGTTTTTTGCCTTAATTGTTTATTTTTATTGGCCAGTCTGAGATATGACTTTTTCTTTGCAACTCTGCCTAGAAGGCCAGCATCCCGGAGTCGCCTCTTCACTGTTGACATTGAGACTGTTGGAGCGGGTACTATTTTTATTTTATTTTATTATTATTTTTATTTATTTTTCTCCCCAATTTCGTGGTATCCAATTGTTAGTAGTTACTATCTTGTCTCATCGCTACATCTCCCGTATGGGCTCGGGAGAGACGAAGGTCGAAAGCCATGCGTCCTCCGAAACACAACCCAACCAAGCCGCACTGCTTCTTAACACAGCGCGCATCCAACCCAGAAGCCAGCCGCACCAATGTGTCGGAGGAAACACCGTGCACCTGGCGACCTGGTTAGCGCGCACTGCGCCCGGCCCGCCACAGGAGTTGCTGGTGCACGATGAGACAAGGATATCCCCACCGGCCAAACCCTCCCTAACCCAGACGACGCTAGGCCAATTGTGTGTCGCCCCATGAACCTCCCGGTCGCGGCCTTAGACCACTGCACCACCCGGAAGGCCTCTTAGCGGGTACTATTTAATGAAGCTGCCAGTTGTTTCTCAAACTAGACACTCTAATGTACTTGTCCTCTTGCTCAGTTGT
Source organism: Oncorhynchus mykiss (assembly GCF_057628025.1). Lineage (NCBI taxonomy): Eukaryota > Metazoa > Chordata > Actinopteri > Salmoniformes > Salmonidae > Oncorhynchus > Oncorhynchus mykiss. Next base: position 18,874,376 of record NC_143025.1, read on the forward strand.
GCACCGGGGCCTCCCACTCCTCTTTCTATTCTGGTTAGAGACAGTTTGCGCTGTTCTGTGAAGGGAGTAGTACACATTTCTCACATGGACTAACCTTCATTTCCCAGAACAAGAATAGACTGATGAGTTTCAGAAGAAAGATCTTTGTTTCTGGCCATTTTGAGCCTGTAAAATCGAACCCACAAATGCTGATGCTCCAGATACTCAACTAGTCTAAAGAAGGCCAGTTTTATTGCTTCTTTAATCAAGACAACAATTTTCAGCTGTGCTAACATAATTGCAAAAGGGTTTTCTAATGCTCAATTAGCCCTTTTAAATGATAAACTTGGATTAGCTAACACAACGTGCCATTGGAACACAGGAGTGATGGTTGATGATAATGGGCCTCTGTACGCCTATGTAGATATTCCATAAAAAATCAGCCGTTTCCAGCTACAATAAGTAATTTACAACATTAACAATGTCTACGCTGTATTTCTGATCAATTTTATGTTATTTTAATGGACAAAAAAGTAGCTTTTCTTTAAAAAACAAGGACATTTCTAAGTGACCCCACACTTTTGAACGGTAGAGTAGTTGTCAAAGCGGGTGCTATAACTAAGGTATTATACTCACACTAAATAGACGACCTAGCCCTTGTGCCATCCACCCTTGCCAATTTAACTGACTTCCAGGCTTTGAATTGAATAGCACTGACAAGCTGGAGGCCTGCTCAGCTCCACCGCGCACTTGAATGAAGAATTACCATACAGGACTAAATAGCTCAGTACTTTGTCTCTATGAATCCAGTTCACTGTTAGACTGTACAACCCACACACTTGCATGAGAATGAACACACACATGGAGATGCAGATACATACGCACACACACACACACCAGCGTTTCCATTAGCCATAATAGCCGGCTTTTGTCCGATAAAAAATATATAAATAGTAAAGCCGATGAATAAAATTAGCACAGGCCAATTGTCCTGGGAGGAGAAGAAAAAATCCCATTGTGAAATAATGCCTTTTAGCCTATTCATTGGTGGTCTGGTCGTGCTTATCGGTCTATAGGTTCATCTGCATAATTGTATGGAATTAAATTAGCATGTATGTACAGTATATTCATTATGTATCTTATTTATCACACACAACCAGCATACAGATACAGAGCCCTTGAGTGGAAAATCTGTCAGAAAGCGCAAGAGCTGCTGCCTGTGGTGCTTTCAAGACAACTACGATACGAGGTCAAATCATGATGTCAGTGATCTTCAGGTCGGAAAGTCGGATCTTTAGAAAGAGGCCTGAATTCCCGAGTTGGAATTCCGAGTTCAAAAACCGTTCAAAACTATTTTTCCCAGTCCGAGCTCGTTTAATCGGCAGTTCCCAGTTCTCCTGAAAACACTGAGGTCAGAAGTCAGAGATTTATGAGTTTCCAGTTGTTATGAACACTGCATCAAAACAGCAAGGGCAGGAAGGCTTCATTAGCACACCACACACCACTTTGCAATGAGCTGGAGGCAGTATGCATTTTGAAAAACGTTATACTTAATTGTTTGAAACCTGAATGTTTTAATACAAATGAGGCATGTCTTGCATTGCTTCAAAGTAGCCTATTAGAGCACTCTTTCTAAATTTGGAATATATATTTTAGCTAGAAATCCTACACCTGTAACTCTCTGGGTTTTAAATATATATCTTTTAACATCGCATATCATTGTTAAGGAAATACGGAGTTTTCCACTTTGTTCCTAAGAGCTTTTGTCCTACACTCCAAAAGGGTTATTCGACTGTTCCCATAAGATAACCCTTTTGCGTTCCAGGTAGAACCCTTTAAGGTTCCATGTAGAACCCTCTCGTGAAAAGGTTTATACATGGAACCAAAAAGGGTTCTCCAAAGGGTTCTCCTATGGGGACAGCTAAATAACTCTTTTAGGTTCTAGATAGCACAATGTTTTGGGTTGTTTACGTGATTAATAGGTGATTAATAGGTCTAGATTTAAATGAATGGAAATGTCCTCCCTCCTTTCCCTCCACCCAGTATTCCATCAACAAAATGAATAACTCTCCCCTGATATAGTGATCTTTCTGTCTCATGATCGATCACTCTGTATCTGTTTTGAAATCACCCCTATGCTATTGTCGCCATGTTTGTGACTGTGGCTAGAGTTGTTTGACATATGGCCCCTTTAACACTTGTTTCTCTTCCTGCTTCTTCCTTCCTCCATCTGTAATGCTAAAGGCTATGGTAACACTGTGACCGATTCCAAATGAAAAGAGAATGTTGTTAAGACAAGGGGAATAGCAATTTGTGTAGAGAAGCACTTCATTCCAGATACCCATGACCCCTGGTTTCTTGTATACACTTGGGGAGAATACAGCTGGATTGCTTTGTCACCTGTTGCCTTAATGAGATATGTTAAAATATATTAAAGTAAGTAGCAAGAGAAATAGACTTCTTTCTTTGAGCAAAATCGAAGTTGTCACTTTGTTTTAAAAGTGCTTATTGAATGTATTTCAATCGCAGTATGTACAAAACTACTATATATTAATCTAATCAGTCATGAATTCCTTCCTTTCTTTCTGTCCCCTGCCTGGCCTACCTCAGTCCCTGGCTCAGAACTCCAGGAAGGCAGGGTTCACATCAGCTATGGCGTCCAGCACTCTCAATAACGAGGATCTGGTGCGTTTCTGGCTCTTTCCTTTCTCTACTCTCAGTATATCCAGATAGTGGACATTTCCCCTCTCTCCATGTAGTCATAGATTCCACTAATTATCTGACTCTGTATATATGTCCTCTACGTTTCCCTCTCTTGTAGAAGAGCCATGTGTACAAGAAGACCCTACAGGCTCTGATCTACCCCATCTCCTGCACCACACCCCATAACTTTGAGGTGTGGACGGCCACGACACCCACCTACTGCTATGAGTGTGAGGGGCTGCTGTGGGGCATCGCCCGCCAGGGCATGAGGTGCACCGAGTGCGGGGTCAAATGTCACGATAAGTGCCAGGACCTACTCAATGCTGACTGTCTGCAAAGTAAGTAGAGCCATGTTGAACTTTTCTCAGTGAGTGGTAAAGTTTAGTTCAGTTGGTGCTAAAACATAATATAATGATAAAACATAACCTAACAACACCAACTGTGTGGGAGACTACAGACTGTAAGCTGCTTTGGATAAGAGTGTTAAATAGCTGTCTGGCATTCCCCTTTGACTGTCATACTTCAGCCTTTTCCCTCCTCTCTCATCTCTCCTACATCTCTCATCCCACTCTCCTTGTCCTCCTCCCTCCCATTATCTCACTCTGCAGTCTCAGGCACTCTCTATCTTTTATTTTTATTTAAAAAATGAATTTAAAAAAATGAAAAGCCATTTGTCTTTCCTTGAGATCCTCTCCCCCTTTCCAACTCTTCGTGAACGTTTCACAGGTCTGCAGATACTGCCTGAGCACTCATCGAGAAATCACACTGTAGACTATGTATGTTAATTGTAAGTTAATTGAAATGCATTCCAGGTGACTACCTCATGAAGCTGGTTGAGAGAATGCCAAGAGTGTGCAAACTTGTCATCAAGGCAAAGGGTGGCTACTTTGAGGAATCTCTCAGTAGTAACACTATGGTTACTACATGATTCCATATGTGTTATTTAATAGTTTGGATGTCTTCACTGTTATTCTACAATGTAGAAAATAGAAAAAATAAAGAGTAGGTGTGTCCAAACTCATATATTTTTTATTTTTAGGTAATTGATTCAGTGGCCTACAAAAGGGGGGACGCTGGCCACATGCCACCAGTTGCCCATTCCTGCTGTAGAATAATACAGCATAAGACCTTATTTGTCTTGTAACTCAATAAATCAAATCTGACCCTCATCTCGCTTGTCTACCCCAGGGGCAGCGGAAAAGAGTTCTAAGCATGGGGCGGAGGACAGAACCCAGAACATCATCATGGTTCTAAAAGACAGGTTGAAGATCCGAGAGAGGAACAAGCCGGAGATCTTTGAGCTGATCCAGGAGGTGTTTGCCATGGTCAAAGTCACTCACGTCACCTACATGAAGCAGATCAAACAGAGCGTACTGGATGGCACCTCCAAGTGGTCGGCCAAGATCAGCATCACAGGTGTGTGTGTGTGTGTGAATGTGTGTGTGTGTGTGTGTGTGTGTGTATGTGTGTATGTATGTATGTATGTATGTATATATATACCAGGGCTTCAGAGTTGGAGAGCTGATCTAGGACCAGGTCCACCATGTCCATATCAGCAGAAAAACAATATTATTCATTACGATCTAAAAGGGAAAACTAATCCTAGATCAGCACTCCTATTCTGAGACGCTTTGTGAATAGTATGACTTCAGAACCATCCATTTGTAAAGCTCTGGCAGATGCCATTTGCAGTCTGACTCCATCACAACACACATCATCCACCCTCTGTCTCCTCTTGCTTGTTTGTGTTCCAGCTCTATTTGTTGTAAAGGTCATACTGCGCTGTAGACCATTGAGTCACTGTCTGACATGAAGGAGACAGATTAGATAACGGTCCCATATGAAGAGGGATTTGAGATATTTGTCTGTAGGCAAGAAGGCAAAGAACCAGAATAGGTCAATGGGAGTGTGTAGAAGGGAGAACTCTCGACCTAGCCTGGTTAACTAGGCTCTGCTCAAGTCTTGTGCTATTGACTGCCGCTCCATCTGTTTGAGGTTTGAAGTACTCCGAACTTTGTAGACCAGACCTATACTCATGTCATTCATATTTTAAACTCCTTGAGATTTTTTACTTGTATGTGCTGTGTACTGCAATTCAGCTTTTAGCTGCCAAGTACGGCTTACTGGTAAAAATGTAATAAACTACTACTACTATTAGCCTCTAAACTAGACTGACCACTGTGCTCACTAGTGAAACAATGATGAATGCAGTAGTCGGCCATACTGACCACCTGATGCTGCCCCCTGGTCGCTCTCCTTCCTTCCCACAGTGCTGTGTGCCCAGGGCCTCCAGGCGAAGGATAAGACAGGCTCCAGTGACCCCTACGTCACGGTCCAGGTGGGCAAGACCAAGAAGAGGACCAAGACCATCTATGGAAACCTCAACCCTGTCTGGGAGGAGAACTTCAACTTGTGAGTAGAGAGAGGAAGTACTTTTTCAATTTAGTCATTTAGCTGACACTCTTATCCAGAGCGACTTACAGGAGCAATTAGGGTTAAGTGCCTTGCACAAGGGCACATCGACGGATTACCTGACTGGAATAACATTGAAGGTTGTGTATTCACAGATTGTGAATAGATGACATTGGTGGGTTTCTCTCTCTCCCCCTCCCCCTCTCTCTGTCTCTGTCTCTGTCTCTCACCCCTCTCTCTCTCTCGCTCTCTCTCTCTTTTTCTCTATCTCTCTCTCTTTCTCTCTTTCTCTCTTTCTCTCTCTCTTTCTTTCTCTCTTTCTCTCTTTCTCTTTTTCTCTCTTTCTCTCTCTGTCTCTCTCTCTTTCTCTCTTTCTCTTTCTCTGTCTCTCTCTCTGTCTCTCTCTGTCTCTGTCTGTCTGTGTCTGTCTGTGTCTGTCTGTGTAGTGAGTGCCACAACTCCTCGGACCGAATCAAGGTGCGGGTGTGGGACGAGGATGATGACATCAAGTCTCGGGTGAAGCAGAAGTTCAAAAAGGAGTCAGATGACTTCCTGGGTCAGACCATCATCGAGGTCCGCACGCTGAGCGGAGAGATGGATGTCTGGTACAACCTGGGTCAGTACAGTCACAGTACAGGGGGAAATAACCACTTGTTAAGCTAATAAACCCAATCATTGAGCCTCTGACACTTCGGGTCCATATAATTACTTTCTAGGTATCCATACGATGAGGTTAATTTTTTTAAATGATTTATTTCATATAAGAGTCATCATTATGGTTGAGGTCTTTATCAAAGATAGTTGTTGTTAGGTTGACTGTGGTATGTGTTGATTGAGAGTCTTGTGTCTGGTCCCTCTCTGCAGACAAGCGTACAGACAAGTCAGCCGTGTCTGGTGCCATCAGGATGCACATCAATGTAGAGATCAAAGGAGAGGAAACAGTCGCTCCATATCATGTCCAATACACCTGTCTGCACGAGGTAAGGTGTGTGTGTGTGTGTGTGTGTGCGTGTGAGAGAGCATGTGCGTAGCATGGGTGCCTGCCTGCATAAAGTGTGTGGTCTGTGTGTGCGTGTGGTCTGTGTGTACACACGAGCCTGTGTATGCTCCTGCCTTCAGGTGCTAAGTGATGTTAATAGCCCAGTCATCTTGGTTCATTTAGCTGACTGATGTAGCAGTCTTTCAATGAAGTTGTTGTTTCAGATGAAATAGAAGTTAATATCCCACAAAGGTGTCACCGCCTGCATTGCTCTATCAAGATAAATACCACATCAGATATAAAATACCACAGATAATATCTCTCACTCTGACCTTCTTCAAATATGCAACTGTCTACCATGTTTATGCTAAATGACCATTGCCCTTTTTCAAGTCATTACTCTGTCCAATATCAGGACATAGTTTGCAAACAGCTGAACCTAACAAGAGCTACTATTCAATTGTACTGTAAATAATGGTCTGTACCAAATTCTCTCAATCTAGATAGATAGATAGATAGTCAGAGAGATAGATAGTCAGAGAGATAGATAGTCAGAGAGATAGATAGTCAGAGAGATAGATAGTCAGAGAGATAGATAGACAGATAGATAGATAGATAGATAGATAGATAGATAGATAGATAGATAGATAGATAGATAGATAGATAGATAGATAGATAGATAGTCAGTCAGTTATATAGTTTGTCAATCAGTTGTTAGATAGTCAGTCAGTCAGTTAGATAATCAGTCAGATAGTCAGTCAGTTAGATAATCAGTCAGATAGTCAGTCAGTTAGATAATCAGTCAGATAGTCAGTCAGTTAGATAATCAGTCAGTCAATCAGTTAGTCAGTCAGATAGTCAGCCAGGCAATCAGTCAGTCAATCAGTTAGTCAGCAAGTCAGATAGTCAGTCAGTCAGTCAGATAGTCAGCCAGACAATCAGTCAGTCAGTTAGATAGTCAGCCAGTCAGTCAGATACTCAGTCATACAGTATGTCAATCAGTTAGATAGTCAGTCAGTTAGATAGTCAGCCAGTCATTCAGTCAGATAGTCAGTCAGATAGTGAGTCAGTCAGTTAGATAGTCAGCCAGACAATCAGTCAGTCAGTTAGATAGTCAGCCAGTCAGTCAGATACTCAGTCATACAGTATGTCAGTCAGTTAGATAGTCAGTCAGTTAGATAGTCAGCCAGTCATTCAGTCAGATAGTCAGTCAGTCAGATAGATAGTGTGTGTATTCTACTCTGCTCTCCTGCTCAGACACATTCACACAGAGATCATGATGAAAGCTCCCTTCATTCAGCCTTAGCAACTTCAACTCATTAACATCATAGTCTAGATTGAATAACCCGTCTCTTTCATCCTCTCTCTCTCTATCTCTCTCTCTCTCTCGCTCGCTCTGCCTACAGAACCTCTTCCACTTTGTCACAGATGTGCAGAGTTCTGGTGTTGTGAAGATTCCTGATGCTAAAGGGGATGATGCGTGGAAGGTGTACTTTGATGAGACTCCTCAGGAGATAGTGGATGAGTTTGCCATGCGCTACGGAGTGGAGTCAATCTATCAGGCTATGACGTGAGCTCCAATGTAGTACCCTACACACCCTGTCAGTGACACTCAGCAATAGCATACACATTACCAGAGTGATGTATTGAGAGAACACCTAGTGTATGGTTGTGTTTAGGATGATACTGTGGTACACCCTAAACATCACAAGGGAATGCATGGGCAGCTTCATTAATACTAAAGTGATAATGTTAATGCCGTGTGTGTATTCTCCCACAGTCACTTTGCCTGCCTGTCGTCTAAGTACATGTGCCCTGGGGTGCCGGCGGTAATGAGTACCCTGCTGGCCAACATCAATGCATACTACGCCCACAGCACCCAGGCCACCAACAGTGTGTCTGCCTCTGACCGTTTCGCCGCATCCAACTTCGGGGTGAGTCGCCCCAAATGAATGAGGGTCCTTTTTTGGACATCCCTACCCCATTGAAGTTGAAATGTAATATGGTTAAGGTTACGTAAGGTTTATTGTTAAGTTTAGTGTAAGGGTAGGGGTTAAGGTTAGAGTTAGGGTAGGGATGTCCCATGGATTCTGGATAGCACTAAGCAATTCATGAGGGATGGACAGATACATAATATGATGCAATGCCTCAACTCAATGTTTAAGGTGAGCCAATGGGTATGCTAGCTCTTAGGCTAATATGTTGTGGCATATTTTTGTTTTTTTCAGAAAGAACGATTTGTGAAGCTCCTAGACCAACTCCACAACTCCCTTAGGATTGATCTGTCCATGTACCGGGTAGGCTACTCTTAACTTTCTCTCTTCTATTTCTCTCTCTCTGTGTTTTTCAATCTGTGTCCTTACCTACCTCTAGATCCCTTTTGCAAAACCAATTAACTAGCCTGCTAATATTGTTCCTCACCAAGGAGTCTTAGGCCTAGTTAACTGGTCTGTAACCAGATATAAGATGTGCATCGATGTGAGAAATCTGCGTATTGAAACAAATAAAATTGTATTAGTCGCATGCGCCGAATACAACAGGTGTAGTGAAACCTTACAGTGAAATGCTTACTTACGAACCCCTAACCAACAATGCCGTTTAAAAAAAATATGGATAAGAATAAGAAATAAAAGTAACAACTAATTAAAGAGCAGCAGTAAAATAACAATAGCGAGACTATATACAGGGGGTACCGGTACAGAGTCAATGTGCGGGGGCACCGGTTAGTTGAGATAATATGTACATGTAGGTAGAGTTATTAAAGTAACTTTGCATAGATGATAACAACAGAGTGTAGCAGCGGTGTAAAAGGGGGGGGACAATGCAAATAGTCTGGGTAGCCATTTGATTAGGTATTCAGCAGTCTTATGGCTTGGAGGTAGAATCTGTTTAGAAGCCTCTTGGACCTAGACTTGGCGCTCCAGTACCGCTTGCCGTGCGGTAGCAGAGAGAACAGTCTATGACTAGGGTGGCTGGAGTCTTTGACAGTTTTTAGGGCCTTCCTCTGACACCGCCTGGATGACAGGAAGCTTGGCCCTAGTGTAATGGGCCATTCGCACTACTCTGTAGTGTCACTCAGTCTGACTGACCGCAAGGTAATCTGGTAATCTGTCTGGCCCTGAGCCTTGTGAATGTTGACCTGTTTAAAGGTCTTACTCACATCGGCTGCGGAGAGCGTGATCACACAGTCTTCTGGAACAGCTGGTGCTCTCATGCATGTTTCAGTGTTATTTGCCTCAAAGAGAGCATAGAAGTAGTTTAGCTTGTCTGGTAGGCTCGTGTCACTGGGCAGCTCTCGGCTATGCTTCCCTTTGTAGTCTGTAATGGCCGGTGTAGTACTTTTTGATCTTAGTCCTGTATTGACACTTTGCCTGTTTGATGGTTCGTCGAAGGCCATAGCAGGATATCTTATAAGTCCCGCTCCTTGAAAGCAGCTGCTCTAGAATTTAGCTCAGTGCGGATTTTGCCTGTAATCCATGGATTCTGGTTGGGATATGTACCTACGGTCACTGTGGGGACGACGTCATCGATGCATGTATTGATGAAGCCAATGACTGATGTAGTGGACTCTTCAATGCCATCAGAGGAATCCCGGAACATATTCCAGTCTGTGCTAGCAAAACAGTCCTGTAGCTTAGCACCTGCTTCCTCTGACCACTTTTTTTATTGAGCTAGTCACTGGTACTTCCTGCTTTCATTTTGGCTTGTAAGCAGGAATCAGGAGGATAGAATTATGGTCAGATTTGCCAAATGGAGTGTGAGGGAGAGCTTTGTATGCATTTCTGTGTGTGGAGTAAAGGTGGTCCAGAGTTTTCTTTCCCTCTTTTTGCACATTTAACTTCTTATGGCTGCAATCCCGTTAACGGGATAATTTTCATCAACAACTGCTAATTTGCAGAGCGGCACATTCAAATAATATTACTAAAAATATTTATATTCATGAAATCACAAGTGCAATACAGCAAAACACAGTTTAGCCTTTTGTTAATCCACCTGTCGTGTCAGATTTAGAAAATATGCTTTACAGCGAAAGCAATCCAAGCGTTTGTGTAAGTTTATCGATCGCTCGACAAAACATTATGAACACCTAGCATCAAAGTAGCTTGGTCACGAAAATCAGAAAAGCAATCAAATTAATGGTTTACCTTTGATGATCTTCGGATGTTTTCACTCACGAGACTCCCAGTTACACAATAAATGTTCCTTTTGTTCCATAAAGATGATTTTTATATCCAAAATACCTCCGTTTGTTTGGCGCGTTATGTTCAGAATCCACAGGAAAGAGCGGTCACGACAACGCAGACGAAAATTCCAAACAGTATCCTTAATGTCCACAGAAACATGTCAAACATTTTTTATATATTCAATCCTCAGGTTGTTTTTAAAATATATAATCAATAATATATCAACCGCAACTGTCTTTTTCAGTAGGAGAGGGAAAGGCAATGGCTGCCCAAACTCTGTTGCGCATACAAATGCTGCTGGCACCCAGCCATACAATGACGCAATGTTATCTTTCTCGCTCATTTTTCAAAAGAAAAGCCTGAAACTATGTCTAAAGACTGTTGACACCTTGAGGAAGCGATAGGAAAAGGAATCTGGTTGATATCGCTTTAAATGGAGCAAAGGCAGGCTATGGAGCATGGAGTTTTCAAAATAGAAGCTACTTTCTGGTTTGATTTTCCTCAGGGTTTCGCCTGCAATATCAGTTCTGTTATACTCACAGACAATATGTTGACAGTTTTGACAGTTTTGGAAACTTTAGAGTGTTTTCTATCCAATACTAATAATCATATGCATATATTAGCAACTGAGACTGAGGAGCAGGCCGTTTACTTTGGGCAACTTATTCATCCAAGCTACTCAATACTGCCCCCAGCCATAAGAAGTTTAACATGCTGATAGAAATTTGATAAAACAGTTTTAAGTTTCCCTGCATGAAAGTCCCTGGCTACTAGGAGCGCCTCTTTGCAGATCTTCTCCAAGTCATTAAGGTTTCGAGGCTGACGTGTGGAAACTCGAACCTTCAGCTCCCTCCACAGATTTTCTACGGGATTAATGTCTGGAGATGGGCTAGGCCACTCCAGGACCTTAATGTGCTTCTTCTTGAGCCACTGCTTTGTTGCCTTGGCTGTGTGTTTTGGGTCATTGTCATGCTGGAATACCCATCCACGACCCATTTTCAATGCTCTGGCTGAGGGAAGGAGGTTCTCACCCAAGATTTGACTGCCCCGTCCATCGTCCCTTTGATGTGGTGAAGTTGTCCTGTCCCCTTAGCAGAAAAACACCCCCAAAGCATAATGTTTCCACCTCCATGTTTGACGGTGGAGATGGTGTTCTTGGGGTCATAGGCAGCATTCCTCCTCCTCCAAACATGGCGAGTTGAGTTGATGCCAACGAGATCCATTTTGGTCTCATCTGACCACAACACTTTCACCCAGTTGTCCTCTGAATCATTCAGATGTTCATTGGTAAACTTCAGACGGGCATGTATATGTGCTTTCTTGAGCAGGGGGACCTTGCGGGCGCTGCAGGATTTCAGTCCTTCACAGCGTAGTGTGTTACCAAAATAAATATTTAAAAAAGGAGAAACAGGCCCAAACAAAATATTCAATCCAAAACCAAGGGTGCACATGGCTACCAAGAAAAACCAGAAGCCTCACAGCTCTGCAAGATGGCTCACTCTAGTTCCTTGCACCTGTGCCCTTTCAACGCTTAATAAGTCTACACAGGACTTCCTGGCTTAGCACCTGACTCAGGTTACTGCTGCCCCCTGGGGATGTTGAAGTTTATCCTGGTAGTTTATTGTTTAGCTTAATATCTCTACTGACTCTCTCTCTCTCTCTCTCTCTCTCTCTCTCTCTCTCTCTCACACACACACACACACACACACACACACACACACACACACACACACACACACACACACACACACACACACACACACACACACACACACACACACACACATCTCACTGTGGATCTATCATCTGTGTGTAACAGAATAACTTCCCAGCCAGCAGTCCTGAGAGGCTGCAGGACCTCAAGTCTACTGTGGACCTGCTCACCAGCATCACCTTCTTCAGGATGAAGGTAACTCTCTCTTCTCTCTCTCTTCTCTTTCATTTCACTCCATCCGCTCCTTGGATCACCTCTACTTTGCTCTGTTTGGTACCACATGTATCCATTCTTGTTTACACTGTACAGTATCGCTACACTACATGCTCTTTTCAAACATGCATCTTCATTCACTGAGTTTCTTTGACCCGGTGTGGTTGTATGGGCTTTCCCAGTTTCAGTAACTTCTCAATCTGTCTGTGTCTGTGTGTCTGTCCTCAGGTACAGGAGCTACAGAGTCCCCCTAGAGCCAGTCAGGTGGTGAAGGACTGTGTCAAGGCCTGTCTCAACTCCACCTACGAATACATATTCAACAACTGTCACGAACTCTACAGCCGCGAGTACCAGACAGACCCGGTGTGTGTGTGTGTGTGTGTGTGTGTGTGTGTGTGTGTGTGTGTGTGTGTGTGTGTGTGTGTGTGTGTGTGTGTGTGGGTGGGGGTGGGTGGGTGGGTGGGTGGGTGTGAAGGTGTGCTGTGTGAAGGTGTGCGTGCGTGCGTGTGTGTGTGTGTCTCTCTCTCTGTCCGTGTCATTAGGACCTCAGGTGGTCTCCATCAAGCCTCGACAGGATTTTTATATGGATTTACAAGCCTTGTTTTTGCGTTATTAAAGTGGGGCGATTCATTCCGACTCCCTTCATGAATTTCAAAAGCTAATTTTTCCTTTGAATAAAACATTCCACCTTGAGGTTCCTTGCAATATTTTGTTGAATCTTCAGTTCATTCTTCAGTTTGAACCTCTGCGGTGGTATGAATACTTTTTTTCTGACTTTGTCAGCTTTCTTCAAAGCACTAAACTTGCTACATGTGATTTGATGGGTTCATCAGCTCATTAGAGTAGCGAAGAGATAGATATCATTGGAGTTGAGTGGTAGCGAAGAGATAGATATCATTGGAGTTGAGTGGTAGCGAAGAGATATATATCATTGGAGTTGAGTGGTAGCGAAGAGATATATATCATTGGAGTTGAGTGGTAGGGAAGAGATAGATATCATTGGAGTTGCGTGGTAGCGAAGCGATATATATCAGACAAACTACGATAGTAGCTACAATAGTAGCCCATGTGATAGTATCCCAGTGACTGAGTGTGTTGTTTTGTCCAGGCCAAGCTAGGAGTGGTCGTTCCAGAGGAGCAGGGTCCCAGCATCAAGAACCTGGACTTCTGGTCCAAACTCATCACCCTCATCGTGTCCATCATAGAGGAAGACAAGAACTCCTACACACCCTGCCTAAACCAGTGAGTCTGTCACTCTCTCTAACCATATCAGTTTCACTGTCGCTCTCCCTCCCCCTGTCTCTCTTTCTCTGTCTCTCTTTCTCTGTCTCTCTTTCTCTGTCTCTCTCCCCCTGTCTCTCTCCCCCTGTCTCTCTTTCTCTGTCTCTCTTTCTCTGTCTCTCTTCTCTGTCTCTCTTTCTCTGTCTCTCTTTCTCTGTCTCTCTTTCTCTGTCTCTCTTTCTCTGTCTCTCTCCCCCTGTCTCTTTCTCTGTCTCTCTCCCCCTGTCTCTCTTTCTCTGTCTCTCTTTCTCTGTCTCTCTTTCTCGGTCTCTCTTTCTCTGTCTCTCTTTCTCGGTCTCTCTTTCTCTGTCTCTCTTTCTCTGTCTCTCTTTCTCAGTCTCTCTTTCTCTGTCTCTCTCTCTTTCTCGGTCTCTCTTTCTCTGTCTCTCTTTCTCTGTCTCTCTTTCTCTGTCTCTCTTTCTCTGTCTCTCTTTCTCTGTCTCTTTCTCTCTCTCTTTCTCTGTCTCTCTCCCCCTGTCTCTCTCTCTGTCTCTCTCCCCTTGTCTCTCTTTCTCTGTCTCTCCCCCTGTCTCTCTTTCTCTGTCTCTCTCCCCCTGTCTCTCCTTCTCTGTCTCTCTCCCCCTGTCTCTCCTTCTCTGTCTCTCTCCCCCTGTTTCTCTGTCTCTGTCTCTCTTTCTCTGTCTCTTTCTCTGTCTCTTTCTCTGTCTCTCTTTCTCTGTCTCTCTCCCCATGTCTCTCTTTCTCTGTCTCTCTTTCTCTGTCTCTCTTTCTCTGTCTCTCTTTCCCTGTCTCTTTCTCTGTCTCTCTCCCCCTGTCTCTCTTTCTCTGTCTCTCTTTCTCTGTCTCTCTTTCTCTGTCTCTCTCCCCCTGTCTCTCTTTCTCTGTCTCTCTTTCTCTGTCTCTCTTTCTCTGTCTCTCCCCCTGTCTCTCTTTCTCTGTCTCTCTTTCTCTGTTTCTCTCCCCCTGTCTCTCTTTCTCTGTCTCTCTTTCTCTGTCTCTTTCTCTGTCTCTCTTTCTCTGTCTCTCTTTCTCTGTCTCTTTCTCTGTCTCTCTTTCTCTGTCTCTCTTTCTCTGTCTCTCTCCCCCTGTCTCTCTTTCTCGGTCTCTCTTTCTCTGTCTCTCTTTCTCTGTCTCTTTCTCTGTCTCTCTCCACCTTTACATCCATATGTAACTCCGTATCTGTTTCTTACCATCTGCCACGCACAGGTTTCCTCAGGAGCTCAACGTGGGTAAAATCAGTGCTGAGGTGATGTGGAACCTGTTTGCTCAGGATATGAAGTACGCCATGGAGGGTGAGCACTGAATAATGTTGCACCTCACCACACTGTTGTTCTAGATCTGTCCTGGCAGTTGTTTTCTGTTTTTATGGGGCTGTTATAATGCTTTTGCAAGCAGATATGGCACACTCTCTCTCTCTCTCTCTCTTTTCTCTTTTCTCTCTTTTCCTCTCTCTCTCGATCTCTCGCTCAACTCTCAGAGCATAAAAATAACCGGCTGTGTAAGAGCGCAGATTACATGAACCTGCACTTCAAGGTCAAGTGGCTATACAACGAGTACTGCAGAGACCTGACCTTCTTTAAGAGCCGTGTGCCTGAGTACCCGGCGTAAGTGCCACCTGTGCCATGATGACACACTCACCTTAAAACACGCGCATGCATGCAGGCACATTCCCACATACACACATGTACGCACTCACACACTACCTCCCTGGTACTATACAGCACAGCCCATAACCAGTTCCAGATGGACTGCAGCGACAGGTTTTCTCTCAGACCCCAGAAGTAGTTTGAAATCAAAAGTTCCAGTGGGGTTGATTCAAATTAAACCACCCCCGTGTGATGTCTCCTAGGTGGTTCGAGCCATTTGTCATCCAGTGGTTGGATGAGAACGAGGAAGTGTCTCGAGACTTCCTGCATGGTGCACTGGAGAGGGACAAAAAGGACGGGGTAAACTCTTCTCCTCATGTCCTCAAAATGAAAGTTGTGTTGGTTGTGGCAGAATGAAAGTAATCCCTTCCTTTGTAGCTCCTCACTAAACCTCCTAGTTATCAGGCAGACTTATCCTCCTACACGTCTCCAGCACTCATCAATGACTTCCCTGAGACAATGGATGCCGAAGCACAGATGTTGCAGGGGAGACTCGAGTTCAAAGTAGAAAGTAGGGAGTTTAGAATATAAAGAGATGTTCTCAGAAAGTAGAGAGAGGCTATAAAGAGATTTGTGCAGACTCTTCTCAGGTAGGGAGATAAAGTCTGACTGTACCAGCCTGTGGATTAATGAGCTCTGTTCCCAACCAATGGGAGCTGCCCTCATTACCCAGTAGCACCTGGGGGAGCCACCACAGACTCACCTCTGTCTGCCAATTAGAGGCAGACAGACAGACAGACAGACAGACCCACCTGACCCGGTCATCTGTCTGGACTGCTGTCTGGCTGCAAACGACACTAGTGGTCCTCAGGACAACTAGCATATCTATTTACTCTCTCAAAGCTCAGTGGTCCAGCAGGCCAGACACCATCTCTCTCTCTTCCTCCCCCGTCTCTCTCCCCTGATGTTAACAATCCATGGCCTCTGTCCTCCAATCATAATGGTATCTCTACTCCTCTCCCCTTCTCTGCTAAGGACCACTCTCTCCTCTTCCTCTATTCCTTCCCCTCTCTTCCTTCCTCTCCCTCAGCTGTGCTAAGGAAAACTCTTTCCTCTCTTTTCCCTCTCTCTCCAGTCTCTCTCTCCTCTTCTCCCATCTCTCTCTTAATGCTCTCTCTCTCTCCTTTCCCGCTACAGTTCCAGGTGACTTCGGAGCATGCTCTGTTCTCCTGCTCCGTGGTGGATGTCTTCTCTCAGCTCAACCAGAGCTTTGAGATCATCCGCAAGCTGGAGTGTCCCGACCCCCAGATCATAGGCAACTGCATGAAACGCTTCGCCAAGGTACACTACAGTATTCTACACACTATAGCCACTTCATTCATGGCTTCATGATGGTAAGCTGAGCCTAGTCACAGAGACAGTGGTTGACATACTCCTATCTCCCCCTGCTCTCTCCTCAGACAATTGGCAATGTTCTCATATCCTACTCGGACATTATCTCCAAGTGCTTTGCTAACTACGTCAACATGGAGAAAGTGGTGAGTGCCCAATCACTGGACGTGACACATGTTGGGTGGGGATGCTCATCAGTATAGTGTAGTGTTTGTGCATTTCAATGAAAATGTGTGGTATTTCGATAGTGTAGTGGACAATGACTTTGTGTTATTTGCAGCCATGCATCCTGATCAACAACATCCAGCAGCTCAGAGTTCAACTGGAGAGGATGTTTGAGGCCATGGGAGGAAAGGATGTGAGTGGCTCTCATATCCCTGTTTGCCCCCAGTATCAGTCAGTCCGTCCGTCCGGGTGTGCGTGGACGGGTGTGCGTTTGTGTGTGCGTGGACGGGTTTGTGTGTGCGTGGATGGGTGTGTGTACATGTATCTATTGGTGTGTGTGTTTCAGCTGTGCAAGGAGGCCAGTGACTTCCTGAAAGACCTGCAGTTGAAGCTAAACACTGTGATGGATGATCTCAGCAGGATCTTTTCTGTCAGGTGAGCTAGGCACACTGGTGGGGACTGTCAGACAACAGAGAGGCAGCAAACAGCCATTCCATCTACTATATATTTCATTAATATCACAGTGCCTTTCTCTCCTTGCTACGTAGTCTCATCCGAATATGTCAAAATGATGGCATTTAACCTTTTTATGTCACTTCAGCTGAGATATTAGTTACGTCACTTTCTATGTCTCGTGTGTTTATGTGTGTGTGTGTAGTTTTCAGCCACAGATTGAAGACAATGTGAAGCAAATGGGAGACATCCTTGGCCAGGTGAAGGGGACCAACGTGGGAGCTAACAACTGCAGCAGTGTGGCCCAGGATGCTGACAAAGTTCTGGAGCCTATCATGGATTTCCTGGACAGCAAGTGAGAGAGAGTTGTCCTGTCATGTTGCTAATCCCTTTTTGGCTGTAGTCTCTATTTCTTTATTTTATTTTCTTTCAATCTTGTCATCTCTCTCTGTGTCTCCTCTGTCATCTCTCTCTGTGTCTCCTCTGTCACCTCTCTCTGTGTCTCCTCTGTCATCTCTCTCTGTGTCTCCTCTGTCATCTCTCTCTGTGTCTCTGTCATCTCTCTCTGTGTCTCCTCTGTCATCTCTCTCTGTGTCCTCGCTGTCATCTCTCTCTGTGTCTCCTCTGTCATCTCTCTCTGTGTCTCCTCTGTCATCTCTCTCTGTGTCTCCTCTGTCATCTCTCTCTGTGTCTCCTCTGTCATCTCTCTCTGTGTCCTCTCTGTCATCTCTCTCTGTGTCTCCTCTGTCATCTCTCTCTGT
This sequence comes from Oncorhynchus mykiss, assembly GCF_057628025.1. Taxonomy (NCBI): domain Eukaryota; kingdom Metazoa; phylum Chordata; class Actinopteri; order Salmoniformes; family Salmonidae; genus Oncorhynchus; species Oncorhynchus mykiss. The sequence continues at coordinate 18,892,159 of NC_143025.1, forward strand.
GTCTCCTCTGTCATCTCTCTCTGTGTCTCCTCTGTCATCTCTCTCTGTGTCTCTGTCATCTCTCTCTGTGTCTCTGTCATCTCTCTCTGTGTCTCCTCTGTCATCTCTCTCTCTGTGTCTCCTCTGTCATCTCTCTCTGTGTCTCCTCTGTCATCTCTCTCTGTGTCTCCTCTGTCATCTCTCTCTGTGTCTCCTCTGTCATCTCTCTCTGTGTCTCCTCTGTCATCTCTCTCTGTGTCTCTGTCATCTCTCTCTATGTCTCCTCTGTCATCTCTCTCTGTGTCTCTGTCATCTCTCTCTGTGTCTCCTCTGTCATCTCTCTCTGTGTCTCTGTCATCTCTCTCTGTGTCTCCTCTGTCATCTCTCTCTGTGTCTCTGTCATCTCTCTCTGTGTCTCTGTCATCTCTCTCTGTGTCTCCTCTGTCATCTCTCTCTGTGTCCTCTCTGTCATCTCTCTCTGTGTCTCCTCTGTCATCTCTCTCTGTGTCTCCTCTGTCATCTCTCTCTGTGTCTCCTCTGTCATCTCTCTCTGTGTCTCTGTCATCTCTCTCTGTGTCTCTGTCATCTCTCTCTGTGTCTCCTCTGTCATCTCTCTCTGTGTCTCTGTCATCTCTCTCTGTGTCTCCTCTGTCATCTCTCTCTGTGTCTCCTCTGTCATCTCTCTCTGTGTCTCTGTCATCTCTCTCTGTGTCTCTGTCATCTCTCTCTGTGTCTCTGTCATCTCTCTCTGTGTCTCTGTCATCTCTCTCTGTGTCTCCTCTGTCATCTCTCTCTGTGTCTCTGTCATCTCTCTCTGTGTCTCTGTCATCTCTCTCTGTGTCTCTGTCATCTCTCTCTGTGTCTCCTCTGTCATCTCTCTCTGTGTCTCCTCTGTCATCTCTCTCTGTGTCTCTGTCATCTCTCTCTGTGTCTCCTCTGTCATTTCTCTCTCTCTTCTCTTTCGGTTTGAACACCATTTCTTGTCAATTCTTGGCTGGTGCGCTGTTGGACTCCCTTCTGTTGCTCATTATTTCCTTCCTTCCTTCCTTCCTTCCTTCCTTCCTTCCTTCCTTCCTTCCTTCCTTCCTTCCTTCCTTCCTTCCTTCCTCTACCTTCGCTCTGTCTTCTGCCAGCCTGACGCTGTTTGCTAAGATCTGTGAAAAGACGGTGCTGAAACGTGTTCTGAAGGAGCTGTGGAAACTGGTGATGAACACTATGGAGAGGACCATCGTCCTGCCCCCTCTCACCGACCAGACGGTACGAACACACACCCTTCTGAGCATGCAAATATTCATGCACACATGCACGCAGTCACTCACACTCACATGCACGCAGTCACTCACATGCACGCAGTCACACACACTCACATGCCTGTAGTCACATACACTCACATGCCTGCAGTCACATACACTCAAAATTAACACAGTCACACTCACATGCCTGCAGTCACATACACTCACATGCCTGCAGTCACACACACTCAAAATGAACACAGTCACACTCACATGCCTGCAGTCACATACACTCACATGCCTGCAGTCACATACACTCAAAATTAACACAGTCACACTCACATGCCTGCAGTCACATACACTCACATGCCTGCAGTCACATACACTCACATGCACGCAGTCACACACACTCACATGCACGCAGTCACACACACTCACATGCCTGTAGTCACACATTCTTTGATACACACACACACAGCCCACACTACCAACTGCTACACAGGCACACACCACTTCTCAGTATGGGATGAGAACCAACACAGATCAGAGTTATGTTTATTCAAGGGATTCATGCTCTGATATGTGGTATGTGAGGGAGATATATTTAAGCAATAAGGGCCGAGGAGGTGTGCTATATGGCCAATATACCACGACTAAGGGCTGCTTTTAAGCACGATGCAACGTGGAGTGCCTGGACACAGCCCTTAGCCATGGTATATTGGCCATAATGTCACAACCCCTGAGGTGCCTTATTGCTATTATAAATTGGTTGCCAACATACTGTAATTAGAGCAGTAAAAATAAATGTTTTGTCATAACCGTGGTATACGGTCTGATATACCACAGTGGTCAGAAAATCAGCGTTCAGTGCTCGAACCACCCAGTTTATAATGAATATTTTATCTGTTCTGAGTATAGTATTTAGACAACAAACTCTCCCACATATGCACACAGTGAGCAGCCAGGACAGTCATTAGACAGGGAAGAAGTAGGGCTGAGATAGATGGCAGACATTTTGTCTACATTATAAGATGCTTACAAGTGACTGTATAATAATATATCTGATTAGTGATTATTAATTAATGATATACCCCTCTCCCCAGCCCCCAGGCCACATACAAAAAGACCCCCAATCTTTCATTCACTCCATAGATTTTGGTGAAACCCAAAAGTGGAAATGGGAAGGAGTGCACAATGTCATTCTAACCCTATTCTCCAGGATGGTGCTCCTAGTCACAAACTAACATCTAAACTCAACTACTTCCAACTCAACAGTGACATTGATACAACTGTTGAGCCTTTCATGTTGGACAGCAGCCGGTATACTTATTTTGCTTTTGATATGTCTGTTGTCATTTTTGTTTGGTAACAAAAGAGCCTCACATCATTCTATAGTAGCATGGTTGCCCTGTATCTCTATCAGTTAGACCCGCCTAGTGTGGGTTTGTCCCACAGGGGCAGAGACAGAGGGAGTGTTACAGTTCCAGTCTCAGTAGTGTAGGTTACTCTGTCCCTCTCTCCTATCCATTTGATATGTGTATTACTGCTGCTTGGAGGATTGATCTGGGGCTCCGTGCAGCATCACTGACCCTCCTATCTGGTTATTACATCCTACTGCCACTGCTCTTCCTCCACAGATGATTGTAAGTACGGTACATCCTGCGTGTCATTGTGTCTGTCTGTCCCACAGTTCGTTAGTGAAGGATGGTCAGTCCTCTGCTATATGTGGCTGCAAACTGTCTCCCCTTTGACCCCCACATCCTCACTCCTCCTATCTGTCTCTCTGTCTTCCACCTGCTCTGTTGTTCCTCTCCTCTCTCTGTTCTCCTCTCTTCTCCTGTCCTCCTCTCTTCTCCTGTCCTCCTCTACCTCTGTCTCTCTCTCTGAGGTGACAGCTGCATGGTGCATTCCTGACTGACTCAGAGAAGGCCCCACTCTCCCCCATACGAACCCACCAATCGGACGCCCCCCTGCCTCCTACTGCCCTTTGCCCTGCTCCACCCCCAATATTGCCTTGTTCTTCTCTTGCATATTGTCCCAGGGTTCCCTTTCTGTGTGACTCTGGCGTTGTGGCTTAATACCTGGTGCCTGCCCCTATCCCAACTCCCCTGTAGTAATTCTCCCAGTATGTCTCTGCAGGCCTGCTGTGTTGATCTGTCCTGGTTTGGTTCCATGTTCTGTTGTTGTAGAATGATAGTCATAATAGCATAGCGATAAGCTAAGGTATATACTTTCACCATCGCTGGTCTATACCGGAAGTGGGGGTTAGTACTGGTGACACACACATACACATACAGTAGACATACAGTAACAGTCAACCGTTTGGACACATCTACTCAATCAAAGGTTTTTCTTTATTTTGACTATTTTCTACATTGTAGAATAGAATAGTGAAGACATCAAAACTATGTAGTTACCACAAAAGTGTAAAAACAAATCTAAATATATTTTATATTTGAGATTATTCAAAGTAGCCACCCTTTGCCTTGATGACAGCTTTGCACACTCTTGGCATTCTCTCAACCATCTTCACCTGTAATGCTTTTCCAACAGTCTTGAAGGAGTTCCCACATATGCTGAGCACTTGTTGGCTGCTTTCCCTTCACTCTGAGGTCCTACTCATCCTAAACCATCTCAATTGGGTTGAGGTCAGGTGATTGTGGAGGCCAGGTGATTGTGGAGGCCAGGTCATCTGATTTATTTTTATTTATTTATTTTACCTTTATTTAACCAGGTAGGCAAGATAAGAACAAGTTCTCATTTACAATTGCGACCTGGCCAATATAAAGCAAAGCAGTTCGACATATACAACGACACAGAGTTACACATGGAGTAAAACAAACATGCAGTCAATAATACAGTATAAACAAGTCTATATACGATGTGAGCAAATGAGGTGAGAAGGGAGGTAAAGGCAAAAAAGGCCATGGTGGCAAGGTAAATACAATATAGCAAGTAAAACACTGGAATGGTAGTTTTGCAATGGAAGAATGTGCAAAGTAGAAATAAAAATAATGGGGTGCAAAGGAGCAAAATAAATAAATAAATGAAATACAGTTGGGAAAGAGGTAGTTGTTTGGGCTAAATTATAGGTGGGCTATGTACAGGTGCAGTAATCTGTGAGCTGCTCTGACAGTTGGTGCTTAAAGCTAGTGAGGGAGATAAGTGTTTCCAGTTTCAGAGATTTTTGTAGTTCGTTCCAGTCATTGGCAGCAGAGAACTGGAAAGAGAGGCGGCCAAAGAAAGAATTGGTTTTGGGGGTGACTAGAGAGATATACCTGCTGGAGCGTGTGCTACAGGTGGGAGATGCTATGGTGACCAGCGAGCTGAGATAAGGGGGGACTTTACCTAGCAGGGTCTTGTAGATGACATGGAGCCAGTGGGTTTGGCGACGAGTATGAAGCGAGGGCCAGCCAACGAGAGCGTACAGGTCGCAATGGTGGGTAGTATATGGGGCTTTGGTGACAAAACGGATTGCACTGTGATAGACTGCATCCAATTTGTTGAGTAGGGTATTGGAGGCTATTTTGTAAATTACATCGCCAAAGTCGAGGATTGGTAGGATGGTCAGTTTTACAAGGGTATGTTTGGCAGCATGAGTGAAGGATGCTTTGTTGCGAAATAGGATGGCGGTTAAGATATCGTTTAGGACCTTGAGCGTGGCTGAGGTGCACCCATGACCAGCTCTGAAACCAGATTGCATAGCAGAGAAGGTATGGTGAGATTCGAAATGGTCGGTAATCTGTTTGTTGACTTGGCTTTCGAAGACCTTAGAAAGGCATGGTAGGATAGATATAGGTCTGTAGCAGTTTGGGTCAAGAGTGTCCCCCCCTTTGAAGAGGGGGTTGACCGCAGCTGCTTTCCAATCTTTGGGAATCTCAGACACGAAAGAAAGGTTGAACAGGCTAGTAATAGGGGTGGCAACAATTTCGGCAGATAATTTTAGAAAGAAAGGGTCCAGATTGTCTAGCCCGGCTGATTTGTAGGGGTCCAGATTTTGCAGCTCTTTCAGAACATCAGCTGAATGGATTTGGGAGAAGGAGAAATGGGGAAGGCTTGGGCGAGTTGCTGTTGGGGGTGCAGGTGCTGTTGACAGGGGTAGGAGTAGCCAGGTGGAAAGCATGGCCAGCAGTAGAAAAATGCTTATTGAAATGTTCAATTATGGTGGATTTATCAGTGGTGACAGTGTTTCCTATCTTCAGTGCAGTGGGCAGCTGGGAGGAGGTGTTCTTATTCTCCATGGACTTTACAGTGTCCCAGAACTTTTTTGAGTTAGTGTTGCAAGAAGCAAATTTCTGCTTGAAAAAGCTAGCCTTGGCTTTTCTAACTGCCTGTGTATAATGGTTTCTAGCTTCCCTGAACAGCTGCATATCACGGGGGCTGTTCGATGCTAATGCAGAACGCCATAGGATGTTTTTGTGTTGGTTAAGGGCAGTCAGGTCTGGGGAGAATGGGGCATGTTTATTTAAGATGGTTAGGTAGGCATTTTTTTTAAATATCCAGGCATCTTCTACTGACGGGATGAGGTCAATATCCTTCCAGGATACCCCGGCCAGGTCGATTAGAAAGGCCTGCTCGCTGAAGTGTTTCAGGGAGCGTTTTACAGTGATGAGAGGAGGTAATTTGACCGCTGACCCATTACGGATGCAGGCAATGAGGCAGTGATCGCTGAGATCTTGGTTGAAGACAGCAGAGGTGTATTTAGAGGGGAAGTTGGTTAGGATGATATCTATGAGGGTGCCCGTGTTTAAGGCTTTGGGGAGGTACCTGGTAGGTTCATTGATAATTTGTGTGAGATTGAGGGCATCAAGTTTAGATTGTAGGATGGCTGGGGTGTTAAGCATGTTCCAGTTTAGGTCGCCTAGCAGCACGAGCTCTGAAGATAGATGGGGGGCAATCAGTTCACATATGGTGTCCAGAGCACAGCTGGGGGCAGAGGGTGGTCTATAGCAGGCGGCAACGGTGAGAGACTTGTTTTTAGAGAGGTGGATTTTTAAAAGTAGAAGTTCAAATTGTTTGGGTACAGACCTGGATAGTAGGACAGAACTCTGCAGGCTATCTTTGCAGTAGATTGCAACACCGCCCCCTTTGGCAGTTCTATCTTGTCTGAAAATGTTGTAGTTTGGAATTAAAATGTCTGAATTTTTGGTGGTCTTCCTAAGCCAGGATTCAGACACAGCTAGAACATCCGGGTTGGCAGAGTGTGCTAAAGCAGTGAATAGAACAAACTTAGGGAGGAGGCTTCTAATGTTAACATGCATGAAACCAAGGCTATTACGGTTACAGAAGTCGTCAAAAGAGAGCGCCTGGGGAATAGGAGTGGAGCTAGGCACTGCAGGGCCTGGATTCACCTCTACATCGCCAGAGGAACATAGGAGGAGTAGAATAAGGGTGCGGCTAAAAGCAATAAGAATTGGTCTCATCACTCTCCTCCTTGCAACTCATTGCAATCCATCACTCTCCTCCTTGGTCAAAAAGCCCTTACACAGCCTGGAGGTGTGTTTTGAGTCATTGTCCTGTTGAAAAACAAATGATAGTCCCACTAAGGGCAAACCAGATGGGATGCCATATCACTGCAGAATGCTGTGGTAGCCATGCTGGTTAAGTGTGCCTTGAATTCTAACTAAATCACTGACAGTGTCACGTGCAAAGCTCCCCCACACCATCACACCTCCTCCCCCATGCTTCATGGTGGGAACCACACATACAGAGATCATCTGTTCACCTACTCTGCGTCTCTCAAACACACGGCGGTTGGAACCAAAAATCTCACATTGGGACTCATCAGGCCAAAGGACAGATTTCCACCAGTCTAATGTCCATTGCTCGTGTTTCTTGGTCCAAGCAAGGCTCTTCTTTTTATTGGTGTCCTTTAGTAGTGGTTTCTTTGCAACAAATCGACCATGAAGGCTTGATTAACGCAGTCTCTTCTTAACAGTTGATGTTGAGATGTGTCTGTTACTTGAACTCTGTGAATCATTTATTTGGGCTGGAATCTGAGGTGTAGTTAACTGTAATGAACTTATCCTCTGCAGCAGAGGTAACTCTGGGTCTTCCTTTCCTGTGGCGGTTCTCATGAGAGCCAGTTTCATCATAGTGCTTGATGGTTTTTGCGACGGCACTTGAAGAAACTTTCAAACTTTCAAAATACTACATGATTCCATGTGTTGTTCCATAGTTTTGATGTTTTCACTATTATTCTACAATGTATAAAATAGTAAAAATAAAGAAAAACCCTTGAATGAGCTTGGGTTGTGTATCGGAGGACATGACATGACATGACATGACATGTGTCCAAACTGTTGACTGTTACTGTATGTCTGAGAACCCACTTCTGCTTTTTTTAGCCCTTTTTCTCCCCAATTTCGTGGTATCCAATTGTTTTAGTAGCTACTATCTTGTCTCATCGCTACAACTCCCGTACGGGCTCGGGAGAGACAAACGTCCTCCGATACACAACCCAAGCTGCACTGCTTCTTAAGACAGCGCGCATCCAACCCGGAAGCCAGCCGCACTAATGTGTCGGAGGAAACACCGTGCACCTGGCGCCCGGCCCGCCACAGGAGTCGCTGGTGCGCGATGAGACAAGGACATCCCTACCGACCAAGCCCTCCCTAACCCGGACGACGCTAGGCCAATTGTGCGACGCCCCACGGACCTCCCGGTCGCGGCCGGTTACGACAGAGCCTGGGCGCGAACCCAGAGTCTCTGATGGCGCAGCTGGCGCCACCCATCTCAGCTGGCGCCACCCATCTCTGATGGCGCAGCTGGCCTTAACCACTGCGCCACCCGGCAGGCCTGGGAAACCAGATTTCTAAGGGACTTGTTTGCAGTTCCCACCGCTTCCACTGGATGTCACCAGTCTTTAAAAGTACGGCCATATTGAATGACTGTCACTTGAAGTGGACTTTTTGAGAGAGGCGCATGACTCGAAAAGTATAGTCAGTTTGTTGTCTTCCTGTATTGAACACAGATCATCCCGTCTTCAATTTGATCGATTATTAATGTTTAAAAATACCTAAAGTTGTACTACAAAAGTAGTTTGAAATGTTTTGGCAAAATTTACAGGTAACTTTTGAGACATTATGTATTGACGTTGTGCAAGTTGGAAGCTGTGTTTTTCTGGATCAAATGCGCCAAATAAATGGACATTTTGGATATGTATCGACGGAATTAATCGGACAAAAGGACCATTTGTGATGTTTATGGGACACATTGGAGTGCCAACAAAAGAAGCTCGTCAAAGGTAAGGCATGATTCATATTTTATTTCTGCGTTTTGTGTCGCGCCTGCAGAGTTGAAATATGCTGCTATCTCTTTGTTTACTGTTGTGCTGTCATCAGATAATAGCATCTTGTGCTTTCGCCGAAAAGCCTTTTTGAAATCTGACATGTTGGCTGGATTCACAACGAGTGTAGTTTTAATTTGGTATCATGTGTGATTTAATGAAAGTTCGATTTTTATGCAACCGTCCCGCCTACCCCAGAGAGGTTAAAAAAATATATTTTTTCAATGTTTGATCTCTGGTGGAGATGTTTCTGGCCGTCAGTGGCCTTCCGTCTTTATCTGAAGCTAGAATGGGCTCATTACCAAGACTGCTCAATGATAAATGATGAAAACATGACAATGACAAAACATAGACCTCTGGATTACATTATGTTGATCCATCGATTTTGATCTGTAGATTTTGCTGGATTACATTATCTGACTCATTAGAAATTAGGACTGATTGGCTTTGAACCATATCCATTAGCCTAGCAGACGGACAGTTACTAAGATGTCCGCTCCATTAGTCAGTCAGCCAATCAAACTGTGGGGCCAGGACCCTTCCTGAAGTATTAACCAATGTCCTCTCTTTACAGGGGAGGGTGAAGCTTGCTTGTCACAGTGATGTAAGGACTAAACCCACTCTAGCTCAATATCTCTTTTCTCCGTTTTTTTCTCGCCTGTCTGTCATATTCAAAGCAGTGGAAGCGATCTTTTCTCTCTTTTCCTCTTTGCCAGATTCTCGTACTGTTCTGTCTGTTGTAATCCACCCCCTGTAGACGTACCTGGGGCTACCTGTATCCGAGCCTCCACACAGCTCAACTACTATTGGACACATGGAGCATTGACGTTACAGTACACACCGTTAGCACACTAACAAACACCCCAAAGGACAGGACTGCTGTTTGCTCGTTGCCTGACCATGACCGCTGTTCCTCAACCGACTTGCATTGAACGTCCATGATGGCATAAATGATTTGATAAGCCACATTTATGAGATGAGAGTGGAACCCTTCTTGGTGTTGTCTTTTCGTAGGAGTATAAGGATTTGTTTGTTTTGTCTGTTCTCTATTTGAAGAGTGTTCTCTTAGAGATAAGATGTAACCGCAGAGTGATGGGTGCTGTGTGGGGCACTTAGTGGTATATTCTGCTAACAGAGTATCACAGAGTCGTCATAGATACAGGATATATCATACAGTGCTACTGCGAAGGCTGTGGGCTTGCTGGCTTGGTTGAACCTCTGCATTTACTCTCTGTGTGAATGTGTATTGTGTGCGTGTGTGTCTCTGTGTGTGTGTGCTCTTACTTACAATAAGCTGAGCTCCTGTCTTCTGTGTGTGTGTGTGTGTGTGTGTGTGTGTGTGTGTGTGTGTGTGTGTGTGTGTGTGTGTGTGTGTGTGTGAAAAAGATAATGACCAGTATGACAGCTAGTATTTCTGAAAGTCCTTTAAGGTGTTGAGGGAGTTTTGGAGTGTGAATGTGACAATTGTCCGTCTTTTGTGACATGACGGTAATCTGTGTGACTGCTACCCCGTGTTGTGATCATAATGAAGTCCTCTTCCCTCTGTTTTTGCCTCTGCTCGCCTCTAGGGAACTCAGCTCATCTCCAATGCTGCCAAGCAGCTGGGACAGCTCTCCAAGATAAAGGTACCACACATCTTGTCTCGCGCCACATTAGTACTGTCTGCATTTAAGAGTTTTGTATTTAATACGATCTGCATTTAAGAGTTATTTCTTTGTGTTGTTAACCTGTCTATATGTTTGTTTCTCAGGAGCACATGGGTCGTGAGGAGGCCAAAGCCCTGTCCCCTAAACAGTGTGCTGTGATAGAACTGGCCCTGGACACCATCAAGGTACAACCCAAAACTACTGTCTTTCTCCTGAACCTAAGCTACAGTCACACAAACATACACACATACACACACACATATACGCACACACAAACACACTTTGACCTGATCAACTATGACTTTTTAAAATATACATCATATTGTATTATGAATAGAGTGGTCATTTTAGGCCTTCCATTGAAGTCAGTAAAAGTGTTGGCTTTAGGCTAGTACAGTTAAACAACCCTAATCTAGAAAAAATATTTTCAAGATGTATGAAAGACTCATTTTCCCAGCCATGTCTTGTCTAACTGTAGCAGACAGGTCTGTGATTCAGTTTGTGAAGGTTTCCTGTGTAGTGTGATTTAAGGCAGATTAAGCTGAGGTAAATGCGGATTATTTATAATGGTCATTTGAATAAGGGCTTGTCAGTGAGCCAATGGCAACTACTTCTCAGCCTGAGTATAGTATGCCTATGGAGTACGAAACCATAGTGTGCTAACATAGTCGTGTATCAGGAAACGTCAAGGTGTGGCTTTCAGAAAAATTAAGTAGTAGGATTGAAATGTCTGTATAATGTCTGAAATGTATCTGCATGTCATTTATTTCAAGGACATACGGGTGTGGGTTTTGTAGTGCACACTCAACACACTTCAGCCTAGTTTGGAAACAACTATAGTCGGACTCTGTGTCCTCTCTCTCTCCCTCTCTCTTTCTCTTTCTCTTTCCCTCTCTCTCTCTTTCTCTCTCTCTCTCTCCTGCTCTCTTTCTCTCTCTCCCTCTCTCTTTCTCTCTCTCCCCCTCTCTCCCGTTCTCTTTCTCTCCCTCCTTCGCTCTCTCTCTGCCTTACTGTAGCAATACTTCCATGCTGGAGGGGTGGGTCTGAAAAATACCTTCCTGGAGAAGAGTCCTGACCTGTTGTCTCTACACTACGCCCTGTCCCTCTACACCCAGGCCACAGACAAACTCATCAAGAACTTTGTTTCATCTCAGATCGCACAAGGTAGGGTGCCTCTCCAACCCCTCTTTCTCTCTATTGCTCTCTCTCTCTGTCTCTCTCTCTCAATCTCTTTCTGCCTCTTCTCACCTCACTCTCAAGTCTTCCATTTCTTTACTTCCTTCCTCTCTCCTCCACCTCCGTACAGTCAGTTTCTCTCTCACTGTGCTTAATGGACATTGATGTGTGTAAGATGGCCACTTACTGAGTGTAATATGATGCCATAGCTCCGTGTGTCCTTGTTTGCCTTCTGTGCTGTTATGTATCAGAGACATTCTCTAACATATCCTGTGTTGTGGTTACTCCAGAGTTTTCCAGAAACCCACTATTTTATTTCCTGTTAAATATTTCAGTGGTGTTGTAGAGCAGAACCAACTGCTTTGGAGGGGTGCTTTCTCTCCGGGTTATAAAACATTTAATTCTCTAGTCAGGCTCTCCGGGAGCTTAAAGAGAAACGCGTTATGTGATCAGACAGGTATTTGAGATTGAATTAACGAGAGATTCTCCTCTCCTCTTTCTTCTCCTCTCTCCTCATACCTCCTCATCCCGTGATATAACAGTGATGGTGTATTAGGTGGTGGAAACATTGTCACGGTCTCTAAATGCCTCTGGCAGGAAATGAATGATCATTTGAAATGTAATTAGAATAAATATCATTGGTGATTTTAGAGAATGTTTAACCACACTTCATAGCAATGGCACAGCCGGAAGGAAAGCTGTGTGTGTGTGTGGACCACCATAGACTGTGAATAAGGACCACCATAGACTGTGAATAAGGACCACCATAGACTGTGAATGATGACCACCATAGACTGTGAATAAGGACCACCATAGACTGTGAATGATGACCACCATAGACTGTGAATGATGACCACCATAGACTGAAAGGAGTTACACTGGACGACAATGATGTAACTTCACTAGACAAGCCTCCCGGGTGGCGCAGTGGTCTAAGGCTTTGCACAGTGCTAGCTGTGCCACTAGAGATTCTGAGTTCGAGTCGCAGCCGGCCGTGACCGGGAGACCCATGGAGATGCAGACAATTGGCACAGCGTCGTCCGGGTTAGGGGAGGGTTTGGCCCGGCAGGGATGCCCATGTCCCATCGCGCTCAAGTGACTCCTGTGGCGGGTCAGGCGCAGTGCATGCTGAAACGGTCACCAGGTCCACAGTGTTTCCTCTGACACATTGGTGCCGCTGGCTTCCGGGTTAAGTGGGCATTGTGTCAAGAAGCAGTGCAGCTTGGTTGGGTTGTGTTTCAGAGGACGCACATCTCTCAACCTTCGCTTCTCCCGAGTCTGGACGGGAGTTGCAGCGATGAGACAAGACTGTAACTGTAAATGTAACCAATTGGGGAGAAAAAGGGGTAAAAATAATTACAATTAAAATGAAAACTTAATTAGACGTCACTGATAACATAAGTTCTATATCTGAATATATTTTACTTTCTTCTGACTCTCTTCTGACTCTCGTTTGACTCTCTTCTGACTCTCGTTTGACTCTCTTCTGACTCTCGTTTGACTCTCTTCTGACTCTCTTCTGACTCTCGTTTGACTCTCTGCACTCTTTATATTTCTCCATGTCTCTTCTATTTTCTCTATCCTTCGTCTTCCTCCTCGACCCCCTCTGTCCACTAGTTTTCGACGGGAAACTTCACGGCTAGTGAGGATGTGTACCCAGAGAAGGGTATGTGGACACTAAGGGTTTGAAAACAACAGGCCTCCAAGAACCCAGACCTCCACACACATACACATCCTCAGACTACCCTCCTGCCTGCTCAACCTTAACCTCATCCCAATACACACACACAAACACACACACACATAGGACCTGCATGTGTGCATGCGTATGACATGCGTATGTACTACGTATGTACGTATGACCTGAAACTGCTACGACATGGTAGCCATCAGACAAAGGGAACCACATTATAAGACTGTGAGGACTCATGCTCTGTCAGAGACAGTCATCAGCTTGCGTCATAGAGGACCCATGGCTCGTTTAGACTGTGCATGCAAAACAATGAGTGAGTGAGTCAGACAATGACTGGACAAAAGGAGTGTGTGTGAGTGGGTGGGTGTTCATCTCTGACTGACCGTTTGAAAGGGTATCTTATTTGAACCACAGGGTCAGTCTCCTGCATAGTTGGGGATTTCTGTTTTGCTTATTTTATTTACCCCTTATTGAATGATGGAGTGATGATGATCAGTTTGTCTGGAAGGGCTCCCTGCCATACCATACCCTCTGTTCCCCACACACACACACGCATGCAGTCATCCCTCCCCAGGGCAGGTCCCTCCAGCAGTGACAGGAGGTGACAGTTCCCCCTCCCTTCTCCCCTTCGGCAAAACACAGAATCGTAAAATCAGCGGTGGCGCTCTCTTTGTCAGGGTACAGTACCCGTCAAAGGTTTGGACACACCTATTCATTCAGGGGTTTGTCTTTATTTTTACTACTTTCTACATTGTAAAGTAATAATGAAGATGTCAAAATTATGAAATAACACATATGGGAATCATACAGTAACCAAAAAAGTGTTAAACAAATCTAAATATATTTTATTTTTGAGATTCTTGAAAGTAGCCACCCTTTGCCTTGATGACAGCTTTGCACACTCTTGGCATTCTCCCAACCAGCTTCATGAGGGATGCTTTTCCATCAGTCTTGAAGGAGTTCCCACATATGCTGAGCACTTGTTGGCTGCTTTCCCTTCACTCTGCTGTCCTACTCATCCCAAACCATCTCAATTGGGTTGATGCAGCACTTGGTCAGATAGCCCTTACACAGCATGGAGGTGTGTTTTGGGTCATTGTCCTGTTGAAAAACAAATGATAGTCCCACTAAGTGCAAACCAGATGGGATACCATATCGCTGCAGAATGCTGTGGTAGCATTCTAAATAAGAATACCTTGAATTCGAACTAAATCACTGACAGTGTCACCAGCAAAGCACCCCCACACCATCACAACTCCTCCCCCATGCTTCACGGTGGGAACCACACATACAGAGATCATCCTTTCACCTACTCTGCGTCTCACAAAGACACGGCAGTTGGAACCAAAAATCGCACATTTTGGCTCATCAGACCAAAGGACAGATTTCCACCGGTCTAATGTCCATTGCTCGTGTTTCTTGGCCCAAGCACGTCTCTTCTTCTTATTGGAGTCCTTTAGTAGTGGTTTCTTTGCAGCAATTTGACCATGAAGGCTTGATTAACGCAGTCTCCTCTGAACAGTTGATGTTGAGATGTGTCTGTTATTTAAAATTTGTGAAGCATTTATTTGGGCTGGAATCTGAGGTGCAGTTACCTTGAATGAACTTATCCTCTGCAGCAGAGGTAACTCTGGGTCTTCCTTTCCTATGGCGGTCCTCATGAGAGCTCGTTTCATCATAGCACTTAATTGTTTTTGCGACTGCACTTGAAGAAACTGAAAGTTCTTGAAATGTTCTGGATTGACTGACCTTCACGTCTTAAAGTAATGATGGACTGTTGTTTGTCTTTGCTTATTTGAGCTGTTCTTGCCATAATATGGATTTGGTCTTTTACCAAATAGGGCTATCTTCTGAAAACCAACCCTTCCTTGTCACAGCAGAACTGATTGGCTCAAACACATTAAGAAGGAAAGAAATTCCACAGATTAACTTTTAACAAGGCACACCTGTTAATAGAAATGCATTCCAGGTGACTACCTAATGAAGCTGGTTGAGAGAATGCCAAAATTGTGCAAAGCTGTCAAGCTGGGTGGCTACTTTTAAGACACTTTTTTGGTTACTACATGATTCCATATGTGTTATTTAATTGTTTTTTATGTCTTCACTATTATTCTACAATGTAAAAATAAAGAAAAACCCTTGAATGAGTGTGTGGGTCCACACTTTGGACAGGTAGTGTATATTAGAGCTGAGGGACTTTCTGGGGGTCTGATTTCACGTCTCCTCCTCCTCAGAGATTTAGACACACACAGTTCTCCAATAAAGAAGCCCTCTAATTTGTACTGTATTGTGCAGCTGTTTAATTCTAATCAGTTTAGCTTGCTTTTATTCCAAAAAGAACAGTTTTGTGCTGCACCCTCTGAGTGACTTGAGGACTGACAGTTCCATCATGCCCCTGGACAGAGACAGAACTTGTTTGCCCTCCTATAGAACTCACCAACACACTAACGTTTTTCAGTCACCACTGATTAAGACATAAATCATTACAAACTCACATTTTAGGGAAAGAAAGTCAGTCACCCGACCTACCTACAATTTCCACCATCATCTCTCCTCCCTCCCAGACAAACGATGTCCGTGCCTGACTGGAGCCCGCTACAGGGCCCTGAATGTATCCCCCTAACGCTTACCACTCCCAAGCCTATCAGCATGGAACGAAGAACTCCTAGCCCTAGAGCCCAAACCCAGGCCCAAGGCTATCCTGTGTTGTGTGGAGAGGTACACACATTCCCTGGTCAAGTGCAGTTCAAATCCTGTTGGCTTTCTGGGCACAATTCCCCTTAGTTGTCGCAAGATAACAAGCACTCTATAGACGTTTTCATTTAATTTTTTTATTTCACCTTTATTTAACCAGGTAGGCCAGTTGAGAACAAGTTCTCATTTACAACTGTGACCTGGCCAAGATCAAGCAAAGCAGTGCGACAAAATCAAACAACACAGAGTTACACGTACACAAACGTACAGTTAATAACGCAATAGACAAAATATATGTACAGTGTGTGCAAATGTAGAAGAGTAGGGAGGTAAAGTCAATAAATAGGCCATAGAGGTGAAATAATTACAATTTAGCATTAACACTGGAGTGATGGATGTGCGGATGATGATATGCAAGTAGAGATACTGGGGTGAAAAAGAGCAAGAGGGTAAGTAATAATATGGGGGATGAAGTAGTTGGGTGAACTATTTACAGATGGGCTGTGTACAGGTACAGTGACCGGTAAGCTGCTCTGACAGCTGATGCTTAAAGTTAGAGAGGGAGATATAAGACTTCAGCTTCAGAGATTTTTGCCATTTGTTCCAGTCATTGGAGAACTGGTAGGAAAGGCTGCCAAAGTAAGTGTTGGCTTTGGGGATGACCAGTGAAATATACCTGCTGATGCGCATGCTACAGGTGGGTGTTGCTATGGTGACCAGTGAGCTGAGATAAGGCGGGGCATTACCTAGCATAGACTTATAGATGACCTGGAACCAGTGGGTTTTGCGATGAATATGTAGTGAGGGCCAGCCAACGAGAGCGTACAGGTCGCAGTGGTGGGTGGTATATGGGGCTTTAGTAACAAAACGGATGGCACTGTGATAGACTACATCCAATTTGCTGAGTAGAGTGTTGGAGGCGATTTTGTAAATGACATTGCCGAAGTCACGGATCGGTAGGATCGTCAGTTTTACGAGGGTATGTTTGGCAGCATGAGTGAAGGAGGCTTTGTTGTGAAATAGGTTTACAGTCTAGCCAGACACCTAGGTATTTGTGGTTGTCCACATATTCTACGTCAGAACCATCCAGAGTAGACATGAATGCACCCTGCCTCAGTATAAATGTGACTGGGCTGCTGGACTGCTCCCACAGCAAGGTCCCTCTAGTTGCCATGCTTGCTCTAAAAAAGGGTTCGGGTTCGGCAAGGAATGGGCTTGTCCATCTGACTGGCTCCATCTCAACATGTTACTTGCCTACTCTGCTCTGCCCAGCAGCAGTAGAGGAGGACTGTGATAACTCTCTCCTCTCTCACTACCAGTCTCCTCTGACCTGCCTCCCACTACCATCACCGCTGCATCCTAACTGAAAGGCTCCTACCCCCTGGGGCTGGGCAGGCAGAGTCACAGGGCAGCTATGAGTGGTTACATGAAATTATCCAAAGAACTTTAATAACATCAGATGCTTATCATATTTAGTTTGCCTGGAACTGTTAACTGAAAAGTTCTTTACAACCCCAAACCACTTATAGCTGCATTCTCTGATTGTCCCCTCATACCAGCCTACTTCTCTCAAGCCCTATGAAATATGTTGTTTTTTTCACCCTCAGACAGTTACATCTGCCAGACTTAAGCATACAGCCGATCATGACTGTATTGTACAGAGGGAGTATGGGCTGAAGGGAAGATATTCTGGCTATAGTGTTGGCCTGCCTGCAGCAGTGAAAGAGGCCCCACTCTGGGCCACAAAGGAGTGACTTGTGCCCCTGTCCCTGTCAGGCTCTGGTGTGGACGACGCCGTGGGAGAGGTGTCTATCCACGTGGAGATCTTCACCCACCCCAACACTGGAGAGCACAAGGTCACCGTCAAAGGTCAGTGTCCAGTCAATTATGTCAGATCTTTCATTTTACCATGTCTTAAAAATTGTTGTCAGAAGGTTACTCATACCACAGAAAATGTCTGTTTGGCTTTGATGTTAAAACCTTGTTGATAAATTACCTCCTGTATCTATTTATTTTGTCCTCTCCCTCTCTGTCTCAGTGGTGGCAGCCAATGACCTTAGGTGGCAGACCACAGGGGTGTTCCGTCCCTTCGTTGAGATCTACATCATTGGTCCTCATCTAGCTGACAAGAAGAGGAAGTACGCCACCAAATCCAAGAACAACAGCTACGCCCCCAAATACAACGAAACGTTCACATAGTGAGTATTACAGTCTGGCCTCAGTGGTACAAAGCATCTTGCGATTTTGGTGACATCTTATTGGAAGTGACCATGTTGAATATTAAAGAGGGAATCCTGTCAGCTTTTCATCTAGTTACCTGATCACACTTCTACATTCCAAAGTGGTGGAATCCGTGTCATTGACTCTAAGCTGTGAGTCTCTGTCTTCTCTCCTTGCAGCGCCCTCAGTAACGAGGTGGGCACAGAGTGTTACGAGCTGCAGGTGTGTGTGAAGGACTACTGCTTCGCCCGGGAGGACCGTACCGTGGGCATAGCCGTAATGCAGTTGAAGGACATGTCCTCTAGGGGCAGCGTGGCGTGCTGGCTCCCCCTGGGGAAGAGGGTCCACATGGACGAGACGGGCCTCACCGTCCTCCGCATCCTGTCCCAGCGCAACAACGACGACGTGGCAAAGGAGTTCGTCAAGCTCAAGTCAGATCAGCGCTCTCCCGAGGAGGGCCGAGGATGAGAAGTCTTTATTCGCTCAGCGCCATCTACAGGCTAGGAAGTCCTTATGCGGACTGACTGCAAGCCAAACTACTGCCTTGATTTTCGAGTGTTGGTGAAGCACAGAGAAACAGTTCTTTACTATAGTACTGTTCATACATCTTATTGAAGAGGACATGTGATACCATCTACAGGCATTGTCTTGAAAGTACCAATATCTTTATTATGAATATAATGAAGCATGTCATTTTGCTTACATATATTCATAAACACAACAAACTCACAAAACAGACCAACTTACTACAACACATTCACACAAAGAGAGCTTAAAGGGATAGTTTGGGATTTTATCTACTTTCCCAGAGTCAGATGAACTCGTGGATACCATTTGTATGTCTCTGTGTCCAGTATGAATGCAACTAGAGGTAGTTTCTCCAGCCAGTGCTAAATAGCTTAGCACAAAGACTTGAATTCTTCGTGTGGAACTAGTCGAGGAGACAGCGTGAAGAGTTCCTGTCTTTGTGCTAACCTAGCGCTAACATTAGTTAGAGGTAATTTCGCAAGCCACTTCTAACTTCCTTCATACGGGACGCAGAGACATAATGGTATCCACTAGTTCATCTGACTCTTACGAAGTAGATGAAGGGCTGCATTGCCAAAATCCTGAACTATCCCTTGATAGAGTATATTGTCTTCCTTTATCTCTCCCTCTCTCCATTTCTCATAGCATGGGCCATGTCTATTTGTGCTCTTCCAATCACACATTTGAACTAGATTCTGCCAATATTGACTAGTTCCATGCATAGGTATCTAAATGGTCCTGGAGATCAAGATCTTGTAGCCTTGACCTCTCGTCTATTACTTACTGTATATTACCTGCCCTTTCACTTCCTTTATCTAGACTAGTGCCAATGGATCAATCAATAACGTTATGTCAAGTCAAGCCCCAAGCACAAGTTAACAGGACCAACTGTGTACAGCAGACCATCAGGCTTTTAGGCCTCATCCATTCCAAAGAGTCAGGTTTACACAGACTGGTTTATGATAGTATTTCTATGTGTTTTGGACCTTTCTTAATTCCCCTGTGGAGTTTTCTATAGGGGAGCAGGCTGGACTAAATATAGATTGAAATGTTTATATATATTATATAGAGATATATTATCGGTCAATTTATGATATATTTAAAGACTATATGAAAACTTTGAACTTGAAAGAGTGTCCCTGTCTGTGTCGCAGTTTATAAGTCTGTTTGTCTACCCTGTTACAGAGCACACTGCCTGAAACCCTCTAAGGCCTTGTCCTGTAAAACCTGTTGTCTGTCTTCAGTACAAAGTGAGAGCAACCTGATGAAGACAAGCCTCGGAGCACTGCGATTCATCAGTGTGTGTGTGTTTGAGAGAAAGAATTGATTGAGTGTGTGTACATACTGTTTATGTGTGTCATAATATTACACCGGTGACATAATGTAGACACCTGTGTTCCCTGCTTGTGTAAATGTGTTAATCACAGAAAGCCATTGAGAGGAGAGAACACAATACAGTGGAAGAATGCGTATTCTATTGTATATTTGGTTTCTTTGAGAATTTCCTAAGTGTCTTTGACTTCGGGGAATGAAAGTAAAGCAATTTTGGGAAGGTTTATTGCTCGTTTGATCGTAAAACATTACGTCTGTGAACAGATCTCCATTCGTTTGCCTTGGAAAACAGCCACCTCCTCTCTCTCCTTCAACCTCTCTGATCGATATGTGTCAGCGTGGAGGAGAGCATTTAGAGACTAAAGACAGATCCGTTTCTTACCGCTTGCGTTGCCATAGCAACCCCACGGTCTCTTTCTTCCCCTCTGCTGGGGCAGGCACACGACGTAGACATGACCACATTTACCTAAAATGGCCTCTTACCAGGCTGTCTGGTCCTGGTTTTGTGCACACAGGGTCTGTTCACAAGGGCTATAGTACCAGTCCTGCCCACTACAGTGAGACTTGCCATAGATGGTGACTGAGATCGCTTTGTGGGAACAGGACCAGTGTCTAGGGCTGTGTATGTGAACACTTGCCGTCTTGTTCATGGCACTCACATTTAGAAGCAGCACATGGAAGGCTATTCAGCACAGGGAACCCTTGGAGGTGTAGTAGCTCATATTGTGACCATGCTGTATCTAGTGCCATTCCAGGACCTTCACCTGAATCCTTTATTATTGATTAAACTGCCTGGAGGAGGTTGAGGCTGCAGAAGAGGAATGTATGTATTCCTGTTATGTCATGATTGGCTTATATTATGTCTGTGATTGTAATGACAGGTCTCTCTGATCTCCCCCTCCTCTTCCCTCTACTGCCCACTGTACTGCCTCCTCTTCCCTCTACAGTCCACTGTACTGCCTCCCTTCCCTCTACAGTCCACTGTACTGCCTCCCCTCTACGGCCCACTGTAATGCCTCCCTTCCCTCTACAGCCCACTGTACTGCCACCCTTCCCTCTATTGCCCACTGTACTGCCTCCCTTCCCTCTACGGACCACTGTACTGCCCCCCTTCCCTCTACGGACCACTGTACTGCCCCCCTTCCCTCTACGGCCCACTGTACTGCCTCCCTTCCCTCTACGGCCCACTGTACTGCCTCCTTCCCTCTACAGCCCACTGTACTGCCTCCTCTTCCTTCTACAGCCCACTGTACTGCCTTCCCTCTACAGTCCACTGTACTGCCTCCCTTCCCTCTACAGCCCACTGTACTGCCTCCTCTTCCCTCTACGGCCCACTGTACTGCCTCCCTTCCCTCTACGGCCCACTGTGCTGCCTCCCTTCCCTCTACAGCCCACTGTACTGCCTCCCTTCCCTCTACTGCCCACTGTACTGCCTCCTCTTCCCTCTACAGCCCACTGTACTGCCACCCTTCCCTCTATTGCCCACTGTACTGCCTCCCTTCCCTCTACGGACCACTGTACTGCCCCCCTTCCCTCTACGGACCACTGTACTGCCCCCCTTCCCTCTACGGCCCACTGTACTGCCTCCCTTCCCTCTACGGCCCACTGTACTGCCTCCTTCCCTCTACAGCCCACTGTACTGCCTCCTCTTCCTTCTACAGCCCACTGTACTGCCTTCCCTCTACGGCCCACTGTGCTGCCTCCCTTCCCTCTACAGCCCACTGTACTGCCTCCCTTCCCTCTACTGCCCACTGTACTGCCTCCTCTTCCCTCTACAGCCCACTGTACTGCCTCCCTTCCCTCTACGGCCCACTGTACTGCCTCCCTTCCCTCTACTGCCCACTGTACTGCCTCCTCTTCCCTCTACAGCCCACTGTACTGCCTCCCTTCCCTCTACTGCCCACTGTACTGCCTCCTCTTCCCTCTACAGCCCACTGTACTGCCTCCTCTTCCCTCTACAGCCCACTGTACTTCCTCCCTTCCCTCTATAGCCCACTGTACTGCCTCCTCTTCCCTCTACGGCCCACTGTACTGCCTCCCTTCCTTCTACAGCCCACAACTCTCCTTCACTTCCCCTGGGTTTTGGTCCATCTGCCCCAGGTATCATTTAAACAACAGGATATCAGTGACTCTGTTCAGACTCTCTGCAACTAGCTGCCCTTACCAATTACAACTTACTCTGATGGTCCAGCCCCGAAAAGCACAGATTTTGATTGTGGTTTGCCTATTTAAACATGTGTACAACTTGAGTCTATCTAATCGGCACAGTTTCTATCTAGATCAGTCGGTTTGGAGCAGTCGTATAATGTTTACAATGCAAGTAATTATCAGCACAGAGTGCTTTCGTTGAGTCGTGTAAATGCTGTTTTGAAACGGGGGACAATGGCTAAACAACATGGAGAGCAGTGTGAACAGAATCAGCGTAGAGAGGATCAACAACATACTCGTCATCATATGGGTATTGTAAATAGTACTTCTGTACCAGACATATATACACGAGATATATGGAAAATGTATATAGAAATAGTTACACTGAATGAAGTGATAACGCTGCTACTTAGTCATCTAATGAGACAGGAGTCTATAGTCCCTGAATACACAGCCTCACAGACTGCTGTACTGTAACTGTACAGGTATTGCAGCTGTAGCAATGAATGGCACAATATCTTATTTATTGCTGTTGACAATGATACAAGTATATTCGGTCACTGAGACCATTCTCTTTCAGACGTTTAGTGTCTGTGTGTTGAGGTAAAATAGGAAATCGCACCCTTTCTGGTTTGCATGTATGTAGTACAGACAGGTACGAAGGCATGGTACAGACACGCAGGTACTGTCACTGACACGCCCACATAGGTAGACACGTTGGCAGTGTTCAAGAGCATCAATTGACTGATCTACAGATAATAATGAGTAGCTGATTAGGATGATGATTTGTAGATCAGTCGCCGACTGCAATCTTCGAACACAACCACACAGTGATGCCAGCCCTGTACATAGGACGCAGTGCATGATGGGAAAAAAAACATGTATTGTGCCAGCACGTGTTATTTGATGTTATATTTGGCAATTGTCTTCTTCGTTTATCTTAATATTATTTAAACATTTTCAGAGGTTTGTGAATATATATATATATATATATATGTATGTACTGCTGATGATGTGTGACTGTTACAAAGTACTCGCATGAGAGGATTTTTTTATACTGAAGATGTTTCTATTTTGTTTTATTCTGGGTGTTCTTATTGGGGTGTGTGTGTGTGTGGGGGGGGGGGGGGGTTTCTGCTTCCAATAAAATGTTAAGAGAGAATCTCTCATTTTCATAGTGTCCATTTGGATCAGAGTGAGAAACATATTTACACTATTGTGTTTACATTTGTATAATTATAATAATGTATTCTGATATCTGGAACATATTACCAATTTCTAAATGTATTAAGCACACATTTCCAATGTACACGTAGGTAGGCATTGAGGAAGGTGGGATGCCTCCAATTAGGAAATGTCTAGTAGCAGATAGGCAATACTGTAATCTTAGTACAGATAAGGAAATGTCTGTCAAAAATCAATACTATGAAACAGATAAGAATAAAATCCATATGAGCATTCTAATAGCTCATTAAGAACAGTAATATTGTGATTGTACATGTGCTACTGATAGGAGTAATGCAAAATAAGACAATTACACACACACATTACTCACGTATTACTTTGATATACTATATATCCTGCAGAGAAAAGACTTCTGCAGCAGTACCAAGACTTGTAATCCACAATGAAAGACCTGTATAACTACTGCTTCCTCTCAGGCCCGTTGCAGGAAACACATCTTAACGGAGTCTGGGATGTCCAGCTGGTCAGAGCGGACGGTCTGGGTGAACACACGCTGTACGTCCATCAGCAACGCTCCTTCAGCAGACCCTGATGGAACAGAGAGGAGATGATGAACGCAACTCAACCACAGTACTGGTAACTAGACCACACCACAACCCTAGTGAATTCAGACAGACTTGACATTTTATGACTAGACGTATTTCCATTATTGTTGTATGTGTACCTGCAGTACCTGCACTGTGCAGATAAAAATGAGTGTCGCTCTCACCTCTAGGTCACTGTGAGGGGTGTACAGGGCCAGAGTCTTCACAATCTGTGGCACAACAGAGACAGACAGTTAGCTTAGCCCTGCAAGCGTGTGTTCAGTAGGAAGAAACATTCACGAGGTTGGACATAGACATATACTGTATAGAAAGGACACGGTTCTCTAGTAAAGACAATAATGTTCACAGAATAATATTGGTTTTTATTCTATTGAATTAATATCTACAACACTTTGAACATTTCCCCCTACCAATACCAGCTTAAAAACCACCTGAGCAGTGCAGGTATGAACGAGGGCCTGCGTGTCAGCGTTTTGTCTTCTTGCCCACTTGCAGGAGCTGAGCGGCCTGGATGAGAGGCTCCAACATGGCACAGCTCCCCCTGCCTGCAGCCCACGGCTCCCCCTGCCTGCAGCCCACGGCTCCCCCTGCCTGCAGCCCACGGCTCCCCCTGCCTGCAGCCCACGGCTCCCCCTGCCTGCAGCCCACGGCTCCCCCTGCCTGCAGCCCACGGCTCCCCCTGCCTGCAGCCCACGGCTCCCCCTGCCTGCAGCCCACAGCTCCCCCTGCCTGCAGCCCACAGCTCCCCCTGCCTGCAGCCCACAGCTCCCCCTGCCTGCAGCCCACAGCTCCCCTTGCCTGCAGCCCACACAAACGGATCTTTACAAACTAACTCTAGATTATGGGAAAGGTGAACATGAGCTATTAATGTTTACATGTTAATACATAATATTAAATGTTAATACATATGAGCTATTGCAGGATGGTAAGAAAGATGACTATATGATAAAAGGTTTAGTTGGCAGAGTTAGTTGGTTGGTTGTTGGCTGAGTTGGTTGGTTGTTGGCTGAGTTGGTTGGTTGTTGGCTGAGTTGGTTGGTTGTTGGCTGATTTTCATATCGTTCGTCTCATATCGTTAGTCAGTTGTACCAATGTTGGGCTGCAGGCGGCTCTCGGAGATGGACAGGAGCTGCTGATAGTCCTGGATAAAGAGGTCACTCAGAGCACGGTTCAGGTCAATGAGGTAAAAAGTGAGGTAAAAGGTCAATGGCACCAGATCCACAGCGCCATCCTAGAGATCCTTCACATATACAGCATTTTAATCCTGTGTGAGGAGGTGTTCTTCAGCCACAGTGCTGTCATATCCACATCAGTACAGTGTTTCTGATAGGAGATAAACACAACGATCGGATAAGAATGGATAAGAGCGCCCTGAGTGTAAAAGCAGAAAAGTGTTTGTGAGTGTGTGCGTGTGTATGTGTGTGTGTACCTTCAGAGCCCCCTTCATGGCAGTGACAGCAGCAATGCAGAGGAACCGGGTCTTGTCTTTGGGCAGTGGTGCCCAAAGTTATAGTATCTCCACTGTAATCCACCTCAAGATACCAGACCACTGAAATGAGGCCCTACCTGCTGGTGTGCAGTGGAGGAGGGTTCAGAGCAGGTCAGTTTAACCTGCAGCCTCAGGGCCTCCAACTCCGCCTCCTCCTGAGAGTGCTGGCTCCGCAGCTGGCTCTCCAGGAACCTGACAGGTACACACAGACAGGGGGTAGAATCTATCTGCATTAGTTTATTGGTAACAAAATGTAAATGTATAAAGGGTGGCAGGTAGCCTGGCGGTTAGAGCGTTGGGCCAGTAACCAAAACATTGCTGGTTCGTATACCCGAGCCGACAAGGTGAGAAATATGTCGATGTGCACTTAACCCTAATTTTCTCCAGGGGGCCGTACTACTATGACTGACCCTGTAAAACAACACATTTCACTGCACCTATCCGGTGTATGTCACAATAAATCATTTTTATTGCTGTGAAGGTATTGATCAGGAAACAGGGACTGACTTGTTGGTCACTCATACAGCATCATAGGCGTGCCCCAGATCTTCTCTTGTCATCTTCCCAGCTGAGCCAGGCCAGCCTCTCTGTGGTGGGGGACGTCACGCTAACCCTGCTCAGCTCCTCTGGAGAGGGGAGGGCAGGAAGGCCGAAGAAGAAAGGTGTGACCGGGAAGGCTGGGAGACCGGAAAAGGGGGACGACAATGGGGACAGAGATGGGGATGGGGGCTCCAGGATCAGGCTCTGGTTTGAATCTGTCCATCTGTGGCCCTTAGTACGCTGCAGTGGTAACAGAAAAATATACTTATTTTTTTAGAGGTTGAATATTATAGCCTGGGTATCACTCTATAATGCTACATTTATGCCTCACGTTGGCACCCAAGCTAGTGGAAAAGGGAGTTGGATATGACTACCTCAGTGAACATGCTCATCTCTCTGAGGTTGTTGTACCTCTGCTCCAGCCTGGTGAACTCTCTGAGCAAGTCCTGGTACTTCCTCCTCATGCAGCTCAGCTGTCAGAGCTTTACCTGCCTTGGCCACCTATATATATATATATATATATATATACACGCACACACATACGATTACAGACAAATGTAGATACACACATTAAATCAGAACATATAGCAATTATGAATACTGCCCTCCTGAGCCTTCCCCTGCTTCAGTAAGCGAGTGCTCAGATCCTCCTTCTCTTTCCCCAAAGAGTCCCTCTCTACCTGCAGGGCAGGGCCTTCACCTACTGTAAACAGAGAAAGAGGACAGTGACAGTGACCTTAAATACCACTACTCTGCAGAAAACCATAAGGAATGCTCCTGATCCATTAGGATCAACAATTTCTACCTGTGTGAGTCGTAGAATCTCCTGGGTTGCTTTGTCCTCTGCCCCCCCCTCTTATCTATCTCTTTCTTTGTGACGGAGGGGCTGGGATGGGACTGCTGGGCCTGGAGCTGTCTCTAGCTGGTTCTCCAGTTTAACTAGCGCCCACCACAGGTGTCCAGCTCAGAGCTGTGGGCCTTATGCTCCGCCTGGAGGGTCTCTCTCAGAGCACTGCTATCTCTGATCTGAAGACACACATAAACACACACACATTTTCACTTCTGTATTATTAATTTCGCACATTTATTTTTTTCACCCTGGATGTACCAAAACCTCATCGAAATTCACCAGCCCACTACAAACACCTGGTCTCATATACCTATCCAAAACCACCCCAGTCCATTGTCTTCTGAAGCCCCCTCAACATCTCCTTCCCAGACTTCTCCACCCTTCTACACCTCCACCCACCCACGCACCATCCCATCCCCTTTCTCACCACCCACCATAACCCTGGTAGCTCACCTCCTGGTCGGCCCTGAGCTGCAGCTGCGTCCTTTTGACCGCCATGCCCTTGTTGAGTTCTCTGAACTTCTCCACCGAGCGGTCCTCTGCCTTCAGCTTCACCAGCTCTCTCGTGGCTGCCCGCCGCCTCACACAGCGCTGCATCAGCACCATGTCTGCCCTTACCCGCCTGTACGCCTGCCGGGCCAGCCAGCCACGCACCGCTGCCCGCTCTGCCACCACCTGGGGAAGAGGGAGGATAGAAGAGACGCATTATATTATCGCAAACAGAACCTGCCACATTGTACTATATGGCAGTACGAGTACACAGTCAAATAACACTGATGTGTTATCATGCCACACAGTCAGTTATTCTGCTCTCACCGCCTGGCCAGGGCTCCTCCGGTGTGTCTCTGGATGGTGAGTGTTGCCCAAGTGGGTCTTGATGTATGTCCTGTGGCCCAGCCAGCCTCTGACCCAGCTCTGGATGATTATCCCCACAGCCCTCAGCCTCTCTGCCCTCAGCCTCTCCAGCAGAGCTACCTGCCCCATCCAGAACACCCTGGTCTTTACAAAGCAGTACTGCTCCAGGTCTGGGATGATCTCCAGCAGGGCCCGCTGGCACGACGGCTGAATCTGTTACTGGGTCTGAACCCCACCCAGCAGCAACACCCGGTACCAGATAAAGAACTCTGCATAGGTCCACCTGGAACCAAGATGTTCGAGTTAGGAGGGAGACAGAGTTTCACAAAGTGAGTACAAATAGTCTGAGACCTTGCATGTTTTTCATCAACTTAGGTACAGGACAGGTACAATATTCAACATATATTAAATACATAGAGAAACATGAAGGAACACAGAAACTCTCACTCCTGTCCCAGAGTGCACAGAACAACAGAGTGCACAGAACAGCAATACAGACATTATATTGCAGCAAACAAATACATTCTGTCAACTGAAAAAAAACTGGAAATGAAGATACATTTCAATAATAGGTGTAGATACTGGCTGTATTGTTGCCTGGCCACAGCAGGGGGAGACACAGTACCTGGAAGCCCACAGTTTGTGATCCCTGTGAAATATCTTTCCAGGGCCAGAGCACAGACTGCGGTTGGGCAGAGAGGACTTCCCTCCCACCTGACAGGGACAGAGTGCCCCCTGCTGGAAAAGCTCAGCCACCAACTCACACTGACAGAGAGACAGACAATCACAATCACTTTATTTGCCCAGTCCATTTACAGAAACCTGGAATTTGACTTAGTGAATAGGTGCTACCAGCAATAGACAATGTACAGACAAAATACAGACACAAGGTTAACAGAGGGTTACAGTGGGTTCAAAAAACTCGTCGTCTACTGTCCTTCATTTCACTCTAGGATGAGATCTGAGATTTCACCACAAACTGACAAAAGTGGACAGCTGAGAGCTGGTTCCTCAGTAAAGCCTCCCTCAAAATGACAAGAGGACACCTCTTATTGAGATGCACTCAAATACTTACAGTAGGACAAGGAGGTTGCAACAATGAGCCAAGAGTGTTGACAAGGGGAAAGCTGTAGATCACCCCTACACTCTTAGAAAAAAGGTTTTCAAAAGGGTTCTTCGACTCCTCATAGGAGAACCCTTTTTGGTTCCAGGTAGAACCCTTTTGGGAACCCTTTTGAGGTTCTAGACAGCACCTTTTGTTTCTAAGAGTGTTCATGCAGTCCTTACAATGCGTTTAAGTGAAAAGAGACAGCATGGATATACAGTACCAGTCAAAAGTTTGGACACCTACTCAAGAGTTTTTATTTACTTATTTTTTTTACTATTTTCTACATTGTAGAAACCAGCTTCACCTTGAATGCTTTGCCAACAGCCTTGAAAGAGTTCCCACATATGCTGAGCTCTTGTTGGCTTTTCCTTCACTCTGCGGTCAAACTCCGGCCTCCCAAGTGGCGCAGCGGTCTAAGGCACTGCATCTCAGTGCAAGAGGTATCACTACAGTCCCTGGTTCAAATCCAGGCTCCCTGGGTCAAATCCAGGCTCTATCACAACCAGCCGTGATTGAGAGTCCCATAGGGCTGCGCACACCCAGTGTCGTCCGTGTTTGGCCGGGGTAGGCTGTCATTGTAAATAAGAAGTTGTTCTTAACTGACTTGCATAGTTAAATAAATATAAATAAACTCATCCCAAACTCATTGGGTGATTGTGGAGGCCAGGTCATCTGATGCAGCCCTCCATCACTCTCCTTCTTGGTCAAATAGCCTGTACAAATCAAATTGTGCCGAATACAACATGTTACAGTGAAATGCTTACTTACAAGCACTTATACAACAATGCAGTTTTCATTTTAAAAAAGTGTGAAATTATTTACTAATAATTAAGGAGCAACAATAAAAGAACAGTAACGAGGCTATATACAGGGGGTACCGGTACAGAGTCAATGTGGGGGAGTCGAGTCGAGGTAATTGAGGTAATATGTACATGTAGGTAGAGGTAAAGTGACTATGCACAGATAATAAACAGAGTAGCAGCAGGATAAAAATGGGTGTGGGGTGGGGACAATGCAAATAGTCTGGAGTCTTATGGCTTGAGGGTAGAAGCTGTTAAGAAGCCTTTTGGACCTAGACTTGGCACTCCGGTACCGCTTTCCGGGCGGTAGCAGAGAGAACAGTCTATGACTAGGGTGGCTGGAGTCTTTGGTAATTTTAGGGCCATCTTCTGATACTGCCTGGTATAGAGGTCCTGGATGGCAGGAAGCTTGGCCCCAGTGATGTTCTGGACCATACGCACTACCCTCTGTAGTGCCTAGCGTTCGGAGGACAAGCAGTTGCCATACCAGGCAGTGATGCAACCAGGATGCTCTTGATGGTGCAGCTGTAGAACTTTTTGAGGGTCTGAGGATGCATGCCAAATCTTTTCAGTCTCCCGAGGGGGAATAGGCATTATCGTGCCCTCTTCACGACTGTCTTGGTGTGTTTGGACCATGATAGTTTGTTGGTGATGTGGACACCAAGGAAACTGAAGCTCTCAACCTGCTCCACTACTGCCCCATCGATGAGAATGGCGGCATGCTCGGTCCTCCTTTTCCTGTAGTCCAGCAAAGTGCAGGATGATGAAGTCAGTGATGGAACATGCGAGGTTTGCAGAAGTGTGGACTTGGGTCATTAGTCTGATGTTGATCATACAGCTTCCTAGCCCAGCTCTCCTCTGAGCCTTTAGGCATCTGATCAAGGAAACAGACACCATGGGGGTAAGGTTTTTCTGGATCAACATACACTTGAGAAATCTTTTGCTTTTTATATAAATACTTTGATGATTGACTTTTAATAGAGCAATACTTTTTCTGGCAGGACTTGCTTTTTGGACTTAAGACAACAGTATATTTTTCAAATCCACCGCAAAGCATTCTTGGCTTGCCAGTGCAAACGGTGATGATTCAGTATCATATCCTGACTACATTATTCATTGTATTTCAAGCTGGTTTGGACACATTAACACAAAGCAGACAACACAATGTGGTCTCGATTGAAACCAGGACTGTGACTGACTGACCCTGCACTCCTCATCCAGCAGGCCCAGCTGTCCCTCGATGAGAGCGATGAGCGGCTGGATGTCACTGAACTCTATCCTGCTCCATGGCAGCTCCTCACGGACATACTCCTCCTGCTCCAACTGGAACACGTGCTAGGGAGAGGAGAGGAGGAGACCAAGGGTTACTGAGGGGACATGAGGACAACGAGTTCATGGAAACAGACAGACACTAATATTTATGCGCATGCTTGCAGGTGCACACACAACACTTGGTGACTCACCCTGTTGAATTGCAGCTGCAGTTTCTCATTGCCATAATTTATACAGAACTGTACAAAACTGTTCCTTTCAAAGTTCTCAAACCTGCCAAAAACAAATGGTCAAAGAGGGGAATATGTTAATACCATGTTGTTACTACAGTATTCACAATGTCACTACACAGGTATAAGACCAACCTAATGTCAAGTGTTACTCCCTGTCCTTACTACTCAGCTATTGATGTCCAGCACCCCAATACATGACTAGGCCTGATCCCTCTGGGCAAGGAGGGCTGTGTTGAGTCCAGGTGAACACCTGACCGTACACATGCTTGGCCAGGGCGTCCCGGGCCTCCAGGGCCTGCTGACCGGGCATGGGCTTGACCAGCATGTCTCCCCCTACTGCCAGCCTGCGTTAGCACAGCCAGTGGGCCAACCACAGCAGCTTGGAGAACACAGCCAGGGAACACTCCTCCCACTGATTATGGGATATTTGAGAGAATTTTGTGTGTTTCAGGGAAATAATGTGGAAAAAGTTAAGAAAAAAATACAATGTAACTTCGATCACCAGGTCTCCTATTGGCCTGGATGTTGACATTGCCCAGGTGCAGAACAGCTGCCAGGATCCTGAAGAGCTCCATCTGCTGGTTAGGAGGCCCACCTGTAGGAGCACACATAGCAGCATGATCATACTGGATAGGACTATATGCAGAGTAAACATGTTAGCATAGATATGTGTATTGTGTAAGATAGATGCTGTAAGCCCAGTATAGAGAATGCATTGCGAGTGTGCTGCAGATCTACTACATCATCAGTGACTAGGATCTGCATGGAATCAGCACTACCTACAGAGATACACAACAAAACACTTACATAATGAACCCTTTCTGAAAAACACTGCTAGACCCATTGATGTTCACGTCCTCCCTGTTATTGTTGTGATAGGTTAATGAATTCTATGCAGTCTCACCGAGTTTGAGGACTCTCATCTCTGGCAGGTCTCTGGAGGCACACAGCTGGTAGAAGATGTTGTAGTTCCTATCCTGTGACGCATGGAAGACGACTCGAGACTTCTCCAGCAGGTACATCCTCACGTTGGCCCCAATGATATCTCCCTTCCATCCAAAGCTTATCTCAATGTACTTCACAAACCAGCTACTGTTGTCGTTGCAGGTAGTCTTAGAATTCCCAATAGACTAAAGAGTAAAGGAGATAATCATAACTACAATAGATTACATCATTTTTGTTATTACCTTTACAACTGAATACTGCCACAATACAGTACACATTTTTCATACGCTTTTTCCAAAATTACACTCTTCAAAAAGAAAACCATGAACAGCTTTACAGGTTAAACTTTTACTGCAGTGGGCTAAATCAGGGTCATGCAGAGGGTATTTTGGTAGTCTTAAACAAATCTACTTTGAAACAAAAGTATACACTTCACACACATGGTTATGGGCTTAAAAGAAGAAGACACCTGCACCATGTCAGATATAGAGTTGAAATGTATTCAATTTTGAGTTTGCATCCCAATATTATACTTTACAGTATATACTTCACACAAGACTGAAATATATCAAAACGGCTTCACATAGAAACACCAGATCTTTGGTGTTTACATTTTTTTTTTGTATTAATTATGAAAAATATTAATATTCCACCCATGAGGGCATTTAAGGTCATTTGATTGCAGGAAAGCAGAATTCATCACACATTCACACATATGTACCTCCATGATGGGGTTGGAGGCCAGTACTCTCTCCTCCACACTGGTCTGCTGGGCTACTCCGCCCACCATGGCAAAGTAAAGCATGGTGAACTTAGCAGAGACCGTTTTCCCTGCTCCAGACTCCCCACTCTTTATAATGGACTGGTTATTATCCTCCCTGCACACAGAGACAACTACACACTCAATAACCATTCCTATTTCCAGAATAATTTGTCACACAGGGTGAAGAGACTCGATCAAAGGCTCTCTTGTTTTCAGACCCAAGAACATCCATAAGTCACTCACATTTTACCTGTAGATCTTTACAAACAACAGCAACCCTCGCCCAAACCCCCAAAAAGCAGGCCAAACGGCAGTGTCTTGAAGTAACAAAGGGCATATAAAATGGAGGCCAAGGAGGGTGACCCCTGGCTCTTGACCTTTAACCCCTGACCTGGTCGTGGTGCGGTAGGCCTCTTCTGCCACAGAGAAGATCTGAGGCTCCATGTCAGCCATGTCCTGCCCGCTCCATAGATGGGCAGCTGGTCATACGGGTTGAGAGCCACTAACACAATACCTGGAATGAATGGTTGCTGAAAATTACAGTGTTATTGGTAGAATGAAAGGTCCTGTAGGAATACAAATTTATTTTTTTTCTATGACCTTTTATACACAAAATATCAAGGACACCTTCCCTCAGAAAAGCCTCAATTCATCGGGGCATGAACTCCACAAGGTGTCGAAAGCATTCCACAGGGATGCTGGCCCATGTTGATTCCAATGTTTCCCACAGTTGTGTCGCATTGGCTGGATGTCCATTGGGTGGTGAACCATTCTTGATACACACGGAGAAACTGTTGAGCGTTGTGGTTCTTGACACAAACCGGTACTCCTGGCACCTACTACCATACCCTGTTCACTCTGAATGGCACACATAACGACGAGACAGCCAACAACGACGAGACAGCCTAAAGGTGAGGGCTCTCGGAGTGTGGTGTCAGGAAAATAACCTCTCACTCAATGTTAACAAAACAAAGGAGATGATTGTGGACTTCAGGAAACAGCAGATGGAGCACCCCCCTATCCACATCGACGGGACAGCAGTGGAGAAGATGGAAAGTTTAAAGCTCCTTGGAGTACACATCACGGACAAACTGAAATGGTCCACCCACACAAACAGTGTGGTGAAGACGATGCAACAGCGCCTCTTCAAACTCAGGAGTCTGAAGAAATGTGGTTTGTCACCTAAAACCCTCACAACATTCTACAGATGCACAATTGATAGAATCCTGTCAGGCTGTATCACCGCCTGGTACGGCAACTGCGCCGCCCTCAACCGCAGGGCACTCCAGAGGGTGGTGCGGTCTGCACAACGCATCACCGGGGGCAAACTACCTGCCCCCCAGGACACCTATAGCACCCGATGTCACAGGAAGGCCAAAAAGATCATCAAGGACAACAACCACCCGAGCCACGGCCTGTTCACCCCGCTTCCATCCAGAAGGTGACGTCAGTACAGGGGTATCAAAGACAATCCTTGTCGCAATTGTCTCAAGGCTTAAAAATCCTTCTTTAACCTGTCCTTTCCCCTTCATCTACACAGATCGAAGTGGATCAGATTACACTGCCAGGTGCCACAAGCTTGGTCAGTCTATGTCATGGAAAGAGCAGGTGTTACTAATGTTTTGTACACTCAGTGTACATTGAAATTGCTCCAATTAACTTAACACTTAGTAAAGATGGCTTTATGAGGTCATGACCATAAAGGCAGGAGCACCAGGAGCTGCATCTGTCCTATGGCCAAACAGAATCTGAAGAAAGACCCACACCCCCTCTCTCTTTCACTTTCTCCTTCAACCTATTCCTACCATTCCTCTCTCACTATGTCCTTTCATCACACTCAGGTTGTGAAGAACAGCAGGCTCTTGTAGGAAGCTGAGAGCAGTGAGGTCATTCTCCCCCTCCAGAATATCAAGGTTGCCCAGAGGGGGGAGGCCAGAGGGAGGCATCACTGGGTACTGCACATCCTTGAGAGAGGGGTGGATGAGGGTGACACATGAAATATTTTACATTAGCAGATGCTTATCACAGGAGGCTGGTGAGGGGAGGACAGCTCATAATAATGTGCGGAATACCATTCATTCCATTCCAGCCATTACTATGAGCCCGTCCTCCACAATTAAGGTGCCACCAGCCACCTGCGACGCTTATCAAGAGTGACTAACAACACATCTACAGTACAGTACAGTATAGCTGTTGACTGTGCATGTGCGCTGATCTGCAGAAGTACATTCTCGTCTCCAGGGTTGTAGTCCTTGAGGAGCTTGGCTGATACCCACACTGCCTCTGGGTCAGGCAACCACACACGAGCACCCTGTTACAGAAATACACATTATCACAAACGTTGAGCTTATTGAATAAGAGGACACCTAGTGAAGAAGTGAGCGTGCATTGAGGGGGATTTCCTATACTAATGTTTACACTAGGTGGACAGACCCAACAGCCAGTGGTCCAACACACAGCTGCAGAGTAGAAATTGGAGAGGATAATTTTACATCACACAGGACACTCAACTCTACAGTCTGTTATTACTCTATGTGCCTTTCCCTGTTACACTGCCAGGTGCCACCCAAGCAAGACATTTGTCGGCCATTGTCCGTTCTCAAAATGAGAATACTGGAAGAGATGGAGACACCGACACTCTCGAAAAATAGGATTTTGATTGTATTTTCATGTGTATTGTTGTGCTAAACATAGATAATCTGGAAAGAGACCTTGGTCTCAGCATTGACTCCCTGTCAAAATAAAAAGGTAGAAAATAAGAAAAAGGAATACATCCAAAAAATGCAAAAATATAGATGTTTTATTTTCTGCATCATGATGCCTAAAAGTTGCGTAAATTAAAGGTGAAAAACAGAGCACAAATGTTTAGGCATCAAGCCATAAAGCTATACAGTCTCTCTGAACAGTGGCCTATCTCTGCTATACAGTCTCTCTGAACAGTGGCCTATCTCTGCTATACAGTCTCTATGAACAGTAGCCTACCTCTGCTATACAGTCTCTCTGAACAGTAGCCTACCTCTGCTATACAGTCTCTGAATGGTAGTCTACCTCTGCTATAGAGTCTCTCTGAACAGTAGCCTGCCTCTGCTATAAAGTCTCTCTGAACAGTAGCCTGCTTCTGCTATACAGTCTCTCTGAACAGTAGCCTGCTTCTGCTATACAGTCTCTCTGAACAGTAGCCTGCCTCTGCTATACAGTCTCCCATTAGCATAAAACACTCTTAAATGCCGTTAAAAATGAACGTCTGTCATCCTTTTCTCTCAGCTCGGATTACTCATCTTTTCAATCATCCCAGCTATCCTCGTAATGACAACCTCCTGGCACAAGATCCTGTGCACCACATACAATGTGGATCATTGCCAACCCGTTGAGCATGAGCTTATACAGCAGTTATGTGCCTTTCTATCACGATATTGACATGTCATGACACGTAGGCCAACATACATTAGCTGATCCAAACTGACTCACAGTAATGGACAGAAATGTCCAACATGTCTTTGCAACTTCACATATGCACACAGAAATCAATAACAATGAACTAACAGGGTTGGGTTTCACAATGACAACATGATATCAAATCAATAACAATGAACTAACAGGGTTGGGTTTCTAAATGACAACATGATATCAAATCAATAACAATGAACTAACAGGGTTGGGTTTCACAATGACAACATTATATCAAATCAATAACAATGAACTAACAGGGTTGGGTTTCACAATGACAACATGATATCAAATCAATAACAATGAACTAACAGGGTTGGGTTTCACAATGACAACATGATATCAAATCAATAACAATGAACTAACAGGGTTGGGTTTCACAATGACAACATGATATCAAATCGATAACAATGAACTAACAGGGTTGGGTTTCACAATGACAACATGATATCAAATCAATAACAATGAACTAACAGGGTTGGGTTTCACAATGACAACATGATATCAAATCAATAACAATGAACTAACAGGGTTGGGTTTCACAATGACAACATGATATCAAATCGATAACAATGAACTAACAGGGTTGGGTTTCACAATGACAACGTGATATCAAATCCATTTCTACCAAGAACACGTCAGTGAAAACAAACTGTCAACAAATGAAGTCTACTCAGC
Organism: Oncorhynchus mykiss; assembly: GCF_057628025.1. Lineage (NCBI taxonomy): Eukaryota > Metazoa > Chordata > Actinopteri > Salmoniformes > Salmonidae > Oncorhynchus > Oncorhynchus mykiss. The sequence continues at coordinate 18,928,865 of NC_143025.1, forward strand.
TACAATCAGATATGCTGGATCAAACGCTTACCTTGGTGTACAACTCAATAGTTCCAATCATAATCGTTTTTTTTTGCTTTCTCAGACACGAAGCCTCTGTCTGCAAAGGCCCTGACCAAGTCCAGAGTAGATAGACTCCTAAGTTACTCCAACAGACAGAGGTCTAAAACAGTTTGTGTCCTCTTCCCCTTCTATCATGTGTCCAAGCACTGGTCTGACAGGCTGAAATGAAAACCTCAGAGCAGCCAGGTTAACTGTTCATCTCAAGGAGGAGGTGATTGAGATGGAAGGATTTACAAGCACTTTCTCTTCTATGGTCTCATTCACAGCAGCAGTTAACCCTGAGCTGTGGAGGCCTGTCAGCACTGCAGGAACGCCTGTAGTATTCAAATGATACACAAGACATTGGAGTATCAAGTATGTCATCAATATATATAGACATGGAACCAATCACCGACAAAGAAACTGTACTACTGTTGAAATACAGATACATTTTATTCAGTAACACAATCCAATTCAGTTCAGCAGTCAGCCTGCTGATGTGGGATAGGGATCGCATTGAGCTTGACATTTCATACATACATCAAACTTTGAGAAATGTAGGTAAATGTTCAAAGCTCATTAAATTTTCTCAACACTGAGAATCTTCACCTTTATTCAAACAAAAAAAATCTTAGCTTACTGTCTGGCACCCAGTGAACAAGATAACAAGGAGGCAGCATGTGTTGTGGTGGCATTGACACATTATTGGAAACATTTTAAAAATATGTTGACTGAAGTCATGGCCATGGGAAAAGTGTGCATTGGCTAGAAACACCAACATTAAACCAACAACTTCAGTGAGCACCTATACAGGGAGTGTTAAAAGTAATAAAATCTACAACATGTAGCAGAGGATCCATGTGACAGAGGGTCCATTCTACATAACTGTTGTACCCATTATAACTCAGTACAGTTTGGCCTGACTCATAACTGTTGTACCCATTATAACTCAGTACAGTATGGCCTGACTCATAACTGTTGTACCCATTATAACTCAGTACAGTTTGGCCTGACTCATAACTGTTGTACCCATTATAACTCAGTACAGTTTGGCCTGACTCATAACTGTTGTACCCATTATAACTCAGTACAGTTTGGCCTGACTCATAACTGTTGTACCCATTATAACTCAGTACAGTTTGGCCTGACTCATAAGTACTGTACCCATTATAACTCAGTACAGTATGGCCTGACTCATAAGTACTGTACCCATTATAACTCAGTACAGTTTGGCCTGACTCATAAGTACTGTACCCATTATAACTCAGTACATTATGGCCTGACTCATAAGTACTGTACCCATTATAAATGTGTACAGTTTGGCCTGACTCATAAGTACTGTACCCATTATAACTCAGTACAGTATGGCCTGACTCATAAGTACTGTACCCATTATAACTCCGTACAGTTTGGCCTGACTCATAAGTACTGTACCCATTATAACGCCGTACAGTTTGGCCTGACTCATAAGTACTGTACCCATTATAACTCAGTACAGTATGGCCTGACTCATAAGTACTGTACCCATTATAACTCAGTACAGTATGGCCTGACTCATAAGTACTGTACCCATTATAACTGTGTACAGTTTGGCCTGACTCATAAGTACTGTACCCATTATAACTCCGTACAGTTTGGCCTGACTCATAAGTACTGTACCCATTATAACGCCGTACAGTTTGGCCTGACTCATAAGTACTGTACCCATTATAACTCAGTACAGTATGGCCTGACTCATAAGTACTGTACCCATTATAACGCCGTACAGTTTGGCCTGACTCATAAGTACTGTACCCATTATAACTCAGTACAGTATGGCCTGACTCATAAGTACTGTACCCATTATAACGCCGTACAGTTTGGCCTGACTCATAAGTACTGGGTAAGGGGTTTATATGGACTACATTACAACAATAAGGATATTTTCTTGAGAACATGATCCAGTGATTTTTCACTAATACTCTCTCCTGTGACTAACACAAGCGTTAGAATTTAGAGTGCATCATTTACATGTTAGTCATTTAGCAGACACTCTTATCCAGAGCAACTAGGGTTAAGTGCCTTGCTCAAGGGTACATGGGAAGATTTTTCATCGGCTCAGGGATTTTAATCAGTGACCTTTCGGTTACTGGCCCAACGCCCTTAACCCCTAGGCTACCTGCCACATTATCATCATTTAGGCAAGTATCTTGTTCCCTCTCACCAAAGCCTCTCACATAGCCCTATAAAATAAGCCAAAGTACCTTTAACATATGGTCCATCTATCCTCATGGAGTGCATTAGACACCCAAAAAGAAAAACCCATGGAAAAAACAGAATATCCCAATTAATTTAAAACATGTTTTGGGGTGGGTTGACAACGACATGATCGTCACAATTTTATTTTATTTTATTTTATTTTACCTTTATTTAACCAGGCAAGTCAGTTAAGAACAAATTCTTATTTTCAATGACGGCCTGGGAACAGTGGGTTAACTGCCTGTTCAGGGGCAGAACGACAGATTTGTACCTTGTCAGCTCGGGGGTTTGAACTCGCAACCTTCCGGTTACTAGTCCAACGCTCTAACCACTAGGCTACCCTGCCGCCCCACAATACATAACTCACATTCAGTAAATCCATAAAATGTATTGCAAAACAAAAAGACTACATCTTTGAACACTCAATTCATCATACTGTGCAAAACCAATCTCTTTCACTCTGCCCTGCCAACATTTTATTTCATGCTATCTTTTTCAAAAGAAAGCTAATTTAGCTAATAATCAATTTGATTCAGAATTCCTGAGTCCAAGTACTTTCATGGGGCTGGTGCCAGAAGAGGCTAAACAGTGGGTGAGGTGGACAGTAGGTAGGCAGAGCTTCAGAGGGGTAGCACGTGGAAGGGGGTGGGCAGAAAGTGGGCAGTTCTTTTGGTCGGATTGGTACAGGGTTCCTGGTTTCATTGTCATTTGACAAGGAGTTGAAAAACCCATCCAGACTACTCTATAACACCCCATCTCCCTGGAAGAGAGGATGAAGACAGACGTTTGTTGAAATAGCTAAACAAATAATACAGATTGTAAATCAAATTATACATGTGTCTTGGGTGGCATGATTTGCATCTCTGAATTTAAAATACTGACATCTGTTGAGAAATTGGGGGGAGCCCATAAATGCTGTGGAAGCCTGAAAAACCCTCTCATTTTACAGATAAAATACAATTGTGTACAGGTGTAGACCTACAGTGGAATGTTTACTTCCCAACAATGCAGAGATAAAAGTTGAAAAATAAAAACATGAGGAATAAATACACAATGAGTTACGGTAACTTGGCTATATACACGGGGTTCCAGTACCGAGTCCATGTGCAGGGGTACGAGGTAATGGCAGTAGATATGTACATATAGGTATAGGTAAAGTGACTAGGCAACAGCATAGATAATAAACAGTAGCAGCAGCAGCAGCATATGTGCTTTCAACAACAGGCTGGCCGTCTACGCACTTTAAAGGTCCTTTTAAACCAAATAGTGTCCGTTCTCAAAATACTGGAAGAGATGGAGACCCCGACACTCTCGAAAAATAGGATTTTGATTGTATTTTCATGTGTATTGTTGTGCTAAACATAGATCATCTGGAAAGAGACCTTGGTCTCAGCATTGACTCCCTGTCAAAATAAAAAGGTAGAAAATAAGAAAAAGGAATACATCCAAAAAATTCAAATATATAGATGTTTTATTTTCTGCATCATGATGCCTAAAAGTTTGTTGTGCAGAAAAATGCATAAATTAAAGGTGAAAAACAGAGCACAAATGTTTTGGCATCAAGCCATCATCCGTATTGGATTTATTCCTATTTTTCGACAGTCTGCAAGGTCTCTCTCATCTTTCAACAACAATGACACTGTGGCCTACCTCGCTATACAGTCTCTCTGAACAGTAGACTATCTCTGCTATACAGTCTCTCTGAACAGTAGCCTATCTCTGCTATAAAGTATATCTGAATGGTAGCCTACCTCTGCTATACAGTCTCTCTGAGCAGTAGCCTGTCTCTACTATACAGTCTCTCTGAACAGTAGCTTATCTCTGCTATAAAGTCTCTCTGAATGGTAGCCTACCTCTGCTATACAGTCTCTCTGAACAGTAGCCTACCTCTGCTATACAGTCTCTCTGAACAGTAGCCTACCTCTGCTATACAGTCTCTCTGAACAGTAGCCTTCCTCTGCTATAAAGTCTCTCTGAACAGTAGCCTACCTCTGCTATACAGTCTCTCTGAACAGTAGCCTTCCTCTGCTATAAAGTCTCTCTGAATGGTAGCCTACCTCTGCTATACAGTCTCTCTGAACAGTAGCCTACCTCTGCTATACAGTCTCTCTGAACAGTAGCCTACCTCTGCTATACAGTCTCTCTGAACAGTAGCCTTCCTCTGCTATAAAGTCTCTCTGAACAGTAGCCTACCTCTGCTATACAGTCTCTCTGAACGGTAGCCTACCTCTGCTATACAGTCTCTCTGAACTAGAGGTCGACCGATTAATCGGAATGGCCGATTAATTAGGGCCGATTTCAAGTTTTCATAACAATCGGAAATCGGTATTTTTGGGCGCCGATTTGCCGATTTTATTTATTTTATATTTTTTTATACCTTTATTTAACTAGGCAAGTCAGTTAAGAACGCATTCTTATTTTCAATGACGGCCTAGGAACGGTGGGTTAACTGCCTTGTTCAGGGGCAGAACGACAGATGTTCACCTTGTCAGCTCGGGGGATTCCATCTTGCAACCTTACATTTAACTAGTCCAACGCAATAGCGACCTGCCTCTCTCTCGTTGCACTCCACAATTAGACTGCCTGTTACGCGAATGCAGTAAGCCAAGGTAAGTTGCTAGCTAGCATGAAACGTATCTTATAAAAAACAATCATAATCACTAGTTAACTACACATGGTTGATGATATTACTAGATATTATCTACCGTGTCCTGCGGTGCATATAATCTTACTGAGCATACAAGTTGGTAGGCAGAAGCAGGCGCGTAAACATTCATTGAAACAGCACTTTCGTGCGTTTTGCCAGCAGCTCTTCGTTGTGCGTCAAGCATTGCGTTGTTTATGACTTCAAGCCTATCAACTCCCGAGATGAGGATGGTGTAACCGAAGTGAAATGGCTAGCTAGTTAGCGCACGCTAACTGGCAATACTAAAGTGCCTATAAGAACATCCAATAGTCAAAGGTTAATGAAATACAAATGGTATAGAGAGAAATAGTCCTATAATTCCTATAATAACTACAACCTAAAACTTCTTACCTGGAAATATTGAAGACTCATGTTAAAAGGAACCACCAGCTTTCATATGTTCTCATGTTCTGAGCAAGGAACTGAAACGTTAGCTTTCTTACATAGCACATATTGCACTTTTACTTTCTTCTCAAACATTTTGTTTTTGCATTATTTAAACCAAATTGAACATTGATTTTATTGATGTATTATATTAAGCTAAAATAAGTGTTCATTCAGTATTGTTGTAATTGTCATTATTACATTAATTGTCATCCTCCAATAATCGGTATCGGCGTTGAAAAATCATAATCGGTCGACCTCTACTCTGAACAGTAGCCTACCTCTGCTATACAGTCTCTCTGAACGGTAGCCTACCTCTGCTATACAGTCTCCATGTCATCATTGCCTTCATTGAGTGAGTCGCCCTCACTGGCTGCTTCCTGCACATGAGCCAACATGTCCGCCATTAGAGCCTCCTCCAGCTTCTTCCTCACACTGTACACCAGCTCTTCCTGCTTCCTACACTCACCATGATGAGATAACATACAAAAACAACTGTTAGAAATATGGACTGCAATTTAGCTAAATAGCATGGGGAAACTCTTAATTACACAGATTCAATTATTCATAGCACTAATATGACTCTGGAGCTCATGTCCTCTCCTGTATGTACCTGATGTCCTCGTCAGTGACTATGAAAGCCTTGCAGAGGGGCTGGGTCGTGTTGAGCCACACCCCTGGGTTCTTCTCCACGGCTGCAGACAGCTGACCGGTGATGGGGGCTGCACTAGTGTGCAGGGCGCTGGCTATTGCTGACAGTAGAGTCTTGTCTGTACATCCAGGTCC